>NC_135566.1:22214634-22349634 GCF_964340395.1 Glandiceps talaboti | reverse complement strand
CCGCAGGGCAAGCTTCCGTTGCATTCTTCCATTACTCTATACAAGCCACGTCTGCTAAGAATGATAAACAACTTGAGTATTTTTTATATCAACGCAGCAGAATTCAGTGAACTTGTCCTTGCGCATCTCTATCATTGTCTTACAAAGAAATTTATTTGGGACAATACAGATCTGTATTGATGTTGACAATGACATACCCACAGATGCCCTAGTGACGTAAAGGCCTACTCAATAATGTGTGTGTGTGTGTGTGTGTGTGTGTGTGTGTGTGTGTGTGTGTGTGTGTGTGTGTGTGTGTGTGTGTGTGTGTGTCACAATGACATACCCATAGTTCTTGGGGGTTTTTTGTTGGACGAAAGTAACTTCAAGGTTATTCAATGTTATTGAATGGTCATCGGGCTAGGTACTCCCAACACATTAAATCAGATGCGATTAACTATGCAGATTTCTGAAACAATGTCAGAAATATAACCTTTCATTAATTTGAAAATACCATATTGTGATTTGGCTATAGATTAGATACATTTCTTCTGTAAATAAACTATACACATCACCCTTTAGAGTGGTTTAATAATAAAGCAAAGTTCAAAGTACAAACACTATTTTACTTTGAGTAGTTGAGGGACTGTTGTCACATGCCACGCTGAGGTTAATGTTCAGACAATTCCGTCCAAAAGAATTTGTCGTCTTTTGGCCAAAATAATACAAAAACAGAATACAGTATAAATGGCTACAAAATGTTGTAGAAACTTATAAACTTATAAACTTATAAACTTATAAACTTATCAAGCAATATCCGGCGTCTATGTAAAATTCCATACCTTTCTAAATTGTTTTGTTTATTCTTTAGGCCACAGGCCAAAATGACAATTACGTAATTTAATGAAAAACAGAATACAGTATAACAGGTTGTAGAATTCTGTAGTAAGATGTAAAATTAAACTTAACAAGCAATATCAAGCGTCCATATAAAATTCTTGTCTTAAATCCATAGCTTTATAAAAAAAATTTACCAAGATTCCTCAACACAGTTGTGGAATTAGACCTTAGCATATTAGCTGCTAATAGAATACCTTAGACTATGACTGTTAATGATGCAGTGAACCCATTGACTTACACCTTAGACTGTGACTGTTAATGATGCAGTGAACCCATTGACTTACACCTTAGACTATGACTGTTAATGATGCAGTGAATCCATTGACTTACACCTTAGACCATGACTATTAATGATGCAGTGACCCCCATTGACTTACACTTTAGACCATGACTGTTAATGATGCAGTGAACCCATTGACTTACACCTTAGACTATGACTGTTAATGATGCAGTGAACCCATTGACTTACACCTTAGACTATGACTGTTAATGATGCAGTGAATCCATTGACTTACACCTTAGACCATGACTATTAATGATGCAGTGACCCCCATTGACTTACACTTTAGACCATGACTGTTAATGATGCAGTGAACCCATTGACTTACACCTTAGACTGTGACTGTTAATGATGCAGTGAACCCATTGACTTACACCTT
The DNA here is from genome assembly GCF_964340395.1 of Glandiceps talaboti. Lineage (NCBI taxonomy): Eukaryota > Metazoa > Hemichordata > Enteropneusta > Spengelidae > Glandiceps > Glandiceps talaboti. The sequence continues at coordinate 22,348,096 of NC_135566.1, read as the reverse complement.
AGACTATGACTGTTAATGATGCAATGAACCCATTGACTTACACCTTAGATTATGACTGTTAATGATGCAGTGAACCCATTGACTTACACCTTAGACTATGACTGTTAATGATGCAGTGAACCCATTGACTTACACCTTAGACTGTGACTGTTAATGATGCAGTGAACCCATTGACTTACACCTTAGACTATGACTGTTAATGATGCAGTGAACCCATTGACTTACACCTTAGACTATGACTGTTAATGATGCAGTGAACCCATTGACTTACACCTTAGACTGTGACTGTTAATGATGCAGTGAACCCATTGACTTACACCTTAGACTATGACTGTTAATGATGCAGTGAACCCATTGACTTACACCTTAGACCATGACTATTAATGATGCAGTGACCCCCATTGACTTACACCTTAGACTATGACTGTTAATGATGCAGTGAACCCATTGACTTACACTTTAGACCATGACTGTTAATGATGCAGTGAACCCATTGACTTACACCTTAAACTATGACTGTTATTGATGCAGTGAACCCATTGACTTACACCTTAGACTATGACTGTTATTGATGCAGTGAACCCATTGACTTACACCTTAGACTGTGACTGTAAATGATGCAGTGAACCCATTGACTTACACCTTAGACTATGACTGTAAATGATGCAGTGAACCCATTGACTTACACCTTAGACTATGACTGTTAATGATGCAGTGAACCCATTGACTTACACCTTAGACTATGACTGTTAATGATGCAGTGAACCCATTGACTTACACCTTAGACTGTGACTGTAAATGATGCAGTGAACCCATTGACTTACACCTTAGACTATGACTGTAAATGATGCAGTGAACCCATTGACTTACACCTTAGACTATGACTGTTAATGATGCAGTGAACCCATTGACTTACACCTTAGACTGTGACTGTTAATGATGCAGTGAACCCATTGACTTACACCTTAGACTATGACTGTTAATGATGCAGTGAACCCATTGACTTACACCTTAGACTGTGACTGTTAATGATGCAGTGAACCCATTGACTTACACCTTAGACTGTGACTGTTAATGATGCAGTGAACCCATTGACTTACACCTTAGACTATGACTGTTAATGATGCAGTGAACCCATTGACTTACACCTTAGACTATGACTGTTAATGATGCAGTGAACCCATTGACTTACACCTTAGACTATGACTGTTAATGATGCAGTGAACCCATTGACTTACACCTTAGACTGTGACTGTAAATGATCCAGTGAACCCATTGACGTAAGGGAACCACTAATTATGTAAATTGCTCATTAAAACTAAAAAACTATGGTAACAGGCTTTTTTGGACAAGTGTGCTTTCTTGAGTTAATGTATATGCCAAATTATACGGAATTATCATACGGAAGAGTGCATGATACTGCTTAATTATCCTTTTCGTAATATTGTTTGCGAAAATCTTAGGGAAAGTGGTAGTTGGCATACACATACATACATACATACATACATACATACATACATACATACATGCATACATGCATACATGCATACATGCATGCATGCATGCATGCATGCATGCATACATACATACATACATACATACATACATACATACATACATACATACATACATACATACATACATACATACATACATACATACATGCATAATTTTTTATTATTTATTTATTAAGCCGTGAACACAAGAAGTGACATTGGCAAGAAAATATACCAAATGAAACATTGATGTTGAATTTAATAACGCTTACAATGTCTTGAAAATATTAAGTAGAATATCATCTACAAATGAAAAAATGTATTTAATAGAGAATGGTTATCAAATTTAATTAACTGTAACTGTAAATTGTCTAAGTATTCATCTCTTATCTTCTTAATTTTTTTAATTTTTACACAGTAATGCACAGTGAAATTCATCTCCAATACTCAAACTACACAAGGTGCATAATCTCTGTTTCCTTTCAATGTTCTTATAACGGCCAGTATATGGTTTAAAGTGTACATGCAAAGGTACATACTTTTTTTCGTAATTATGTTTATTTTGCCATAAAAATAAAGGAAATCGGGTTTGTAATAGTACAATATAATTCTAACACGAGAAATTGCGCGAAAAATGAGGCGCTCTTGGCTCTGCCACAGAGCACCTTCAGGTAAGTACCTCTCATTTGAATATGGATAGGACAGGATTTGGAACTTTATGACGTCAATGCAGAAACACAAACGCATTCGTCAGTGTATCTTTACATGTAAAGCCATTATGGTCGAACCAGAAGGTCAACTTCAAAACCCGTTTTCGCCAGAACCCGGCGTTGAATATTGATCAGATTCCTCAAACGTAGAGCAATACACTCCAGCATTAACATCTGATGGTGTGATTTAGCCAAATTCATTCGAACCGACCGCTAGCAGTAACGATAGTTCCTCTCTGGTAGTGAATGAGTATGTCCTAGTGAAGCCGTGTTGTTTACATAAAGTGAATGCTGTTATCAGCGTCCTTTGTTGACATAACTATTCAATGGGTGGAAAACAGCTCCTGCCGACAATGTAATCGAAACGAAAATTATGTAATATTTCCATACCCATCACACATACAGAGATCGAATGAGAATGGCTTCAACTTCAAGAGTTCCCCATAATATTCTCTCAAGTTGTTCAAATGTAGCATGTGTCCTAACAGTACATTCAATCTATGACCTTTCAAAATCTTCGCGAAAGTAGACCCACAAATTCGTTAGAGCAGAACGTTTTGTTGGATAACCGTCCCTCTTGAAAGCTATGTGTACACGTACTTTATTTCATTTTTTACTGCGTTCATTACCATCCACACAGTGACATGAAGTGGTTTCATCTTCTTTCAAAGCACGCCCATGTTCACTGAAGCCGGCCGTACTGTGGTGTATTGTGTATTGTCTCCGACCATTTTTGTTTGATTTTTTTATGGATAGACATGTCTTAATTACGTTGTGGAAGTTATTTGACCTGGGAGTGTGAAGCTTAGTGCTGACTGTACTTTGCTGTGTCCATTCCACTTTTGACATGTGATTGGCATGACACAGTAATTGTTCATGTAGACAAAACAATGGAAACAAAAATAGCAACATTATAATGAGCGTTGCGTCGTTTTACTTTGATATGATTCCGACGATGTATGTGATGTATCACAATGAAAATGATCGACTCTCAGCAACATGGAAATCAAAACATACAATCGGACTTGCTTTCTTGAAAACATCATTTCAAATTATTTTATTTGTCTTCCTTTTTTCGCTTTGATCATGGCTACACCGGTGGCGTGGAGAACCCCGGCCCCGGTAACATTTACAGGCTTTCACTGTATGGCGTCACTGTCCAGTTTTTACGTGATTTCAACTGCCTTCACCCATTATTACCTACTCAGTTATATCACTTGGAAATGTGTGTAGGGTAATGTTTCACTGCGGGTGCTGCCGACAAAACACCAAGGAACCATTGGTGTCGGAAGACTAAACTGGTACACCACAATATGTACAGTTACAGATAATACTATATGGCAAGCGTAATTAGTAATTCATAAGTAAACATTACACAAAGGCTTATTAGAAGGCTTTTGTAACACGTGGGACCTCGACACCTTTCGTGAGCTGGTTGAGGTGCCGAAGTTAGTCGAAGCACAGGGGATTAAGGGGGCAAGTATTTTTGCGACTTTCTTGCCAATGCGCGCAATATTTAGAGGTATGAATGCAATTTCATTTATTTTTATGGCAAACTAAACATAATTACGAAAAAAAGTATGTACCTTTGCATGTACACTTAATTTTGTAACAGCTATTCTATCAAAAGTGTTCTAACAACAGATAAATATTGTTCATGTTGAAAAGTTAGATGGAAATATTTCACTTTTAATCATTGTACTAAAACGTTTTAGTAAAGCAGGCATTAGTATGGCTGAACCACATTTCAACATTTCATTTAATATCCCATCACAAGCTTTACCTGATTTAAGTGTTTTGATTGCAGCAGAAACTTCGGTCGGTATCAGTAATACAAGAATTAAGTGTCTCATTAAAGAAAAAATCAAAACCATTACTGAGCTTACTCTTGACTTTCACTTCAAAATTATCATCATAATATTCAAAGCATAATCCTTTTTGAGCAAGTGATTTAAAATGCTCCAACCATACATCAGAAGTGATGTTATTATCATTCAAATGCAAGTTGGAATCTTTCTTATTTTTAAGTAAGTTAACCAAGCTCCAAAATTTTTTAAGATCATTTTTCTCAGCATCTGCAATAACAGACAGCGTATTTTCTCCAACTTTCATTTTACTATAACGCAATTGCTTTGTGTATATTTTCTTATATTGAAAGAACATTCCTCCTAAATTGGATCATGTGGAGATTTATGCAGTAATTTTTAAATCCTAATGATCTCTCTTCAAAAGATAGCAGGAACTGTTATACCAAGGCTTACTAGTTTCCTCTTATTATTCCGAGATTTTTTTCTGAGATGTTTACAAGCAGAGCGAACAGTATCAGTAAAGTCAATAACTAATGAATTAATACCAGTCATATTAGTTTCACAATTCTTACTGACAAAATTCTTGAAATTACATTCAAACCCTTGACAAAATGGTTAGGATCTGACCACACAAAAGATTGGTGTGAATCATTAAGATTAGAACTACAAGTATTCACTACATCTATCTGAGTATGTGGTAACCTAAACCCAACAGAAATCATACAATGATCAGAAAAATTAGTTGGATAATCAACATGAAAATAAGTGCAAAAATATAAAGCATCATGACTAACAGGTCCATAGTCAACTGTACTAAAACCATTAAAATGATGACATGTTGGCGTTCCTACATACATACATACATACATACATACATACATACATACATACATACATTGGTATATGACACTAGATTCCCCTAATAGACAGTAAAATAGAGGTGCTCACCATTAATAACAGTCTGCCTTTAAGAATGAATATCAATTGATAGACGGCTACTACATCTACCTAGTAATTCACACATCCAAATGTCCCTAGGTTACAAAAACGCTTCACTGATTCTTTACCGACCTTATGAAAATGTTATTGATCAATCGATTTCTTGAAGTTTACCCAGTGTAGTTATCATGACCCATTTCTGATTCCGGTTATTTCCCAATCGATGGACAGCTCCCCCATGAGTATTAGCAGCTAATACAGGATTAAACTTATATGAAACCAAACAGTGAGTCTAAGACGTCGACAAGCAACACACACTTTCCTTGGATAATATTCAGTAGCGTGAGTGGACTTACGAGGTTAATAGGGGCCATCCAAAGATGTGTTTTATGATAGCTGCTTCTCTAATATTACTCCCACATGCCCTGCAGGCGTCTGATTTTGTTGGGATTTTGTTTCTCTAGCTGAAACTCCCTATAGAAAATAAATAATCAAATGATAGTTTTGTATTGGGAGTTGAGCAGCGTACAGCTGTCTCGGCCAGGCATTTACAACGCCCCGGGCAAACAATTATATTGGAAATTAACACGAAGAAAAATGATAAACTACATTTTCATTGCAACATGTAGTGATTGCAGGTCCCGATAAAAAAAACATCAGTATATTAGATGGTTATTTAATGGCGTATACTAAATAAACTCGATGACTTTGTCAGTTTAGCCAAGTTGGCTTTCAACACCCCTGGGACATAGCCCCCTCTCGCGTCGGCTCGACCATCCATTACTAAGCGAAATAGATTAGGTAAAATCAACGCTCGGCTTATCTGATGTAGTTCGAGATCGATAGGTGTAATTGCATAAGTGACACATCAATCGGTTGGCGATGCAAAGCCCGCAGCAACAATTACTTGCTCTCGCTGATATTAACTTCTTTCAATCATGCTACAATAATTTGGTAGATTTCCTTCTCGATTTCACCCACTTTAGATTTGAAGTGCCCTACCGGTTTTATATCTTTGTTTCTTTTACGTCGCTAAGACGACCAGGTTAGAGTACGGAGACCATGACGAAACCTACGAAGTCTTTAAAAATCTAGACAAACTTCGAAATACAGCTTTCAGTGTCAATTTGTTAGCTGGTTTAATTGACTTTTGAGTGGTGGACGTGTCACGTGACAGGGGTTACTGTCTCCATGTATGACATGATCAATTGCATGAAATAACTCTAAGTGAATGTAATCCTTCTAATTGGGCGGGCTGGATGTACAAAGTGTTTTATTTTAAACATTCCAATTCGTAAATCTTTTCTACATATTTTCTTATCATTTTATATGAAACATGATATTTTATGGCTTTATACTTGACCTGTTCATAAAGTTTCCATAACCCAGCCACATTAACATGTTACTGATCCATTCTGATGACATCTCAGATACTCATAGATGGATCATAAATGAATTGTGCATTTAGTTAAATATTTCATTCAGATTGAACATAATTCTTCGCCAGGCATGATATATGAGACAGTAAAATTATTTAAATGTCTGTGTAAACCATTGGGTCAAATGAAAATGGTGTATCATTCATTCATTCCCTCATGCCATTCACCCATCTAGGAATTCATTCATTCCCTCATGCCATTCACCCATCTAGGAATTCATTCATTCCTTCATATCATTCACCCATCTAGGAATTCATTCATTCCCTCATGCCATTCACCCATCTAGGAATTCATTCATTCCCTCATGCCATTCACCCATCTAGGAATTCATTCATTCCCTCATGCCATTCACCCATCTAGGAATTCATTCATTCCCTCATGCCATTCACCCATCTAGGAATTCATTCATTCCTTCATATCATTCACCCATCTAGGAATTCCTTCATTCCTTCATATCATTCACCCATCTAGGAATTCATTCATTCCCTCATGCCATTCACCCATCTAGGAATTCATTCATTCCCTCATGCCATTCACCCATCTAGGAATTCATTCATTCCCTCATGCCATTCACCCATCTAGGAATTCATTCATTCCCTCATGCCATTCACCCATCTAGGATTTCATTCATTCCCTCATGCCATTCACCCATCTAGGAATTCATTCATTCCTTCATATCATTCACCCATCTAGGAATTCCTTCATTCCTTCATATCATTCACCCATCTAGGAATTCATTCATTCCCTCATGCCATTCACCCATCTAGGAATTCATTCATTCCCTCATGCCATTCACCCATCTAGGAATTCATTCATTCCCTCATGCCATTCACCCATCTAGGAATTCATTCATTCCCTCATATCATTCACCCATCTAGGAATTCATTCATTCCCTCATGCCATTCACCCATCTAGAAATTCATTCATTCCCTCATGCCATTCACCCATCTAGGAATTCATTCATTCCCTCATGCCATTCACCCATCTAGGAATTCATTCATTCCCTCATGCCATTCACCCATCTAGGAATTCATTCATTCCCTCATGCCATTCACCCATCTAGGAATTCATTCATTCCTTCATGCCATTCACCCATCTAGGAATTCATTCATTCCCTCATGCCATTCACCCATCTAGGAATTCATTCATTCCTTCATATCATTCACCCATCTAGGAATTCATTCATTCCCTCATGCCATTCACCCATCTAGGAATTCATTCATTCCCTCATGCCATTTACCCATTTAGGAATTCATTCATTCCCTCATGCCATTCACCCATCTAGGAATTCATTCATTCCCTCATATCATTCACCCATCTAGGAATTCATTCATTCCCTCATGCCATTCACCCATCTAGGAATTCATTCATTCCCTCATGCCATTCACCCATCTAGGAATTCCCTCATGCCATTCACCCATCTAGGAATTCATTCATTCCCTCATGCCATTCACCCATCTAGGAATTCATTCATTCCCTCATGCCATTCACCCATCTAGGAATTCATTCATTCCCTCATGCCATTCACCCATCTAGGAATTCATTCATTCCTTCATATCATTCACCCATCTAGGAATTCCTTCATTCCTTCATATCATTCACCCATCTAGGAATTCATTCATTCCCTCATGCCATTCACCCATTTAGGAATTCATTCATTCCCTCATGCCATTCACCCATCTAGGAATTCATTCATTCCCTCATGCCATTCACCCATCTAGGAATTCATTCATTCCCTCATGCCATTCACCCATCTAGGAATTCATTCATTCCTTCATATCATTCACCCATCTAGGAATTCATTCATTCCCTCATGCCATTCACCCATCTAGGAATTCATTCATTCCCTCATGCCATTCACCCATCTAGGAATTCATTCATTCCCTCATGCCATTCACCCGTCTAGGAATTCATTCATTCCTTCATATCATTCACCCATCTAGGAATTCCTTCATTCCTTCATATCATTCACCCATCTAGGAATTCATTCATTCCCTCATGCCATTCACCCATTTAGGAATTCATTCATTCCCTCATGCCATTCACCCATCTAGGAATTCATTCATTCCCTCATGCCATTCACCCATCTAGGAATTCATTCATTCCCTCATGCCATTCACCCATCTAGGAATTCATTCATTCCTTCATATCATTCACCCATCTAGGAATTCATTCATTCCCTCATGCCATTCACCCATCTAGGAATTCATTCATTCCCTCATGCCATTCACCCATCTAGGAATTCATTCATTCCTTCATATCATTCACCCATCTAGGAATTCATTCATTCCCTCATGCCATTCACCCATCTAGGAATTCATTCATTCCCTCATGCCATTCACCCATCTAGGAATTCATTCATTTCCTCATATCATTCACCCATCTAGGAATTCATTCATTCCCTCATGCCATTCACCCATCTAGGAATTCATTCATTCCCTCATGCCATGTCTTTTAATGTCTTTTTATTACATTGGCTATTAGAGTGGGTTCCGTTCGTCAATCTGTGAGTGTGTCTGTCATTTTGTCCGTAATAAGATAAGATAAGACATAGTTTTATTGGTGAGAAATCGACATAATTATTTACTGTTTAAGAAAAACTTATATAGTCACTATCCCCATATTACTTGGTGCAAGCTTTCTTTTAAGGCCTTGACATGTGACCTTGATTATCATGGTCAATTATCAAAATCATGCTATTTTATAGTTAGTTACATACATACATACATACATACATACATACATACATACAGACAGACAGACAGACAGACAGACAGACAGACAGACAGACAGACAGACAGACAGACAGACAGACAGACAGACAGACACACACACCCGCCCGCCCGCCCGCCCGCGCGCACGCACACACACACACACACACACACACACACACACACATACATACATACATACATACATACATACATACATACATACATACATACATACATACATACATACATACATACATACATACATACATACTGCCAACGGAGAATACCAGCATGTCTATAAATAAATAGGAGAATGATTCTCACAAGTTGATATTTGATCTTGAGTACGCATAGCATGCATATGTACATCTCTAAATAGCAACTCCGTTTGCACGTACTACCGGTTGATTGGACTTGAAAACATACCGATTATGAGATGGAAAATGCCGTCTGCTTTGAAGCTCGCCGTGAGGTCGACTTTGTTGACCGGTTATCGACATGTATCCCGTAATACTGACTGTGAAGTGACAATCGGTCTACAGAATGGACTGATTGTGAGGTGACAATCGGTCTACTGAATGCACTGATTGTGAGGTGACAATCGGTCTACTGAATGCACTGACTGTGAGGTGACAATCGGTCTACTGAATGTACTGACTGTGAAGTGACAATCGGTCTACTGAATGCACTGACTGTGAGGTGACAATCGGTCTACAGAATGGACTGACTGTGAAGTGACAATCGGTCTACTGAATGGACTGACTGTGAAGTGACAATCGGTCTACTGAATGGACTGACTGTGAGGTGACAATCGGTCTACAGAATGGACTGACTGTGAGGTGACAATCGGTCTACTGAATGGACTGACTGTGAAGTGACAATCGGTCTACAGAATGGACTGACTGTGAAGTGACAATCGGTCTACTGAATGGACTGACTGTGAGGTGACAATCGGTCTACTGAATGGACTGACTGTGAGGTGACAATCGGTCTACAGAATGGACTGACTGTGAGGTGACAATCGGTCTACAGAATGGACTGACTGTGAGGTGACAATCGGTCTACTGAATGGACTGACTGTGAGGTGACAATCGGTCTACTGAATGGACTGACTGTGAGGTGACAATCGGTCTACTGAATGTAAAAAGTGAAACTCTCGATACCATTTCCGTACAGAATTTACGGCAGGGGGCCTCGGGAGAAAATATTTTGTAAAAAAATATTCGCAGGCCCTCCCCCCCCCCTCGCGCTCTCAACAAATTTCATGCCATCCAAACAATAAATTATTTGAATGAATTTTCGTAGCACCCCCCCCCCCCCACCAAAAAAATTCCCGGATTCCGGAGATGTATAGTCCACTACTTCAAATAACAGTGGCAATCGACTTCAGCATCCATACATAATCTTTACAAATAGATGGGGGCTTTGCAAAAAAAGGTCTCACATTGGGCTGTAATTTGCACTTGGAGATACTCAGCCAGCAGGGTTTCCTCTTTCAATCCAGCACCAGCACCCCCCCCCCCCCTGGCGTCATGATGGTCCAATGGTTAGAGTGGTAGGGTGTATGTTCAAGCCCCGTCGCTGCCATTTGTTTCTTAATGGCTAAAGTCCTTTAATTTGGTCAAGATTTGAGCCAACTGTATAATTGGGGACCTGGTAGAATACAGGTTGCAATGTGAAAGCTTTAATCATATGCACTTATATTATAAAGGTTACAATGGATTGTATACTCCCCAGGGAGTTGAGGGAGTAAAGGGCTGTTGTGCCGCTATAGATCCATGCCAGGGGTAATAATTGTAAAACGCTTTGAGCATAAAGTGGGAAAGCACTATATGAAAACGGACGTTAATATTGTTAATATTAATATTGCTATTACAACTAGTGGGGAGGGTGTGAGAGAGGATGTCGCCATCTCATGGTGAACACTGTTTTTGAAAATAAGGACATGTAGGAGGCCATTTAGATTCATAAAATTTCAAACCATACACATTAGTGAAAGCCATAGAATACTTGAATATTGTCTTCGATACCTGAGTTTTACTCTCAATACATTATAATATGACTATATTGTCTACATTTCAACCTATAAAGAGATATTAAGGCAGACGCACACATTCGCTTAGCTGTCGACTACCTCATAATTAGGGACCGGTCAGTTTCTCCAGCCTGGGGGGCGGTGGTTTTTGCCATTTGGCCGACAAAAAGTCACTGACACCCCTCCCCCCATCTGTAAAAACAAAAACAGGCTGACCCCCTATCACTTAATTCTAAAACATGATGACCCACACCCACCACCTCCCCCACCCCCATACCATATTCACATAACAGGTATTTTTTGATCGTGACTCAATGTGGACTGCTTTACTGTCTCACTAATACTTTACAAGATCCTGGGATAGCACTATCACATTATTATCATGACAACACAGGGTAAATATATTCAAAATGGAGTTTAATAACATCTAGACCGTGAAAGATAGGGGAAAGCTTGAGAAGGATATATGTACACCTCTCATGGGGGTCCTAGGGGGTCTCCCCCTAGAAGTCCTGGAGCTTTTTTGCTCTTAATAGGCAATTATGAGACTATTTAGACACTTTCAGTAAATAATTATCAAGCTTTATAAGATAACACCAACATGTAAAAAGTAACTATACATACAAATGTAGGGTTGAAATATTTTTCAAATAACGTTTAATAGCATCTTGACAGTAAGAGATAGCGGGAAGAGCTTAAGACTGGGATATTTCCACTTCTTGAGTGTGTGTGTGGGGGGGGGGGGGAGGTCCTAGAAGCTCTACAGGTTTTATTTTTTAGGCTATTACATATACGACACTTTCAGGCAATAATTTCCAAGCTTTACAAGACAGTACCATCAAGTATCAGAAACTATTTATAACTTGCATACTTACACAGAGTTGAAATATGTTCTGAATCATTATAATAAAGGTCAGCTCATCTAATGGTAGTATCATTGGTAAGGGAGATTTGGAGTTTTAAGGCAATTTTTTGACTATCTTGGCAAACATTCAACATCTTAAAAGACAACATTATCTCAAATTAGCATAGGGTGAAGATGCTTTAGAAAAGTTTAATACCATCATTATGACATTAAAAACTGGAATCTGATGAGATGTGGTGATTTGTAGTGTCAATAACATGTAGTGTCCAAAGTAGAAAGTGCATCTACTCTTCATACTGAAGAGTAGAACAATTTAGATTAACTTCTTTTATAAACTATCTATGAAGATTACCATTACGAAACCTTCAGTTCACTTTTGCCCCACAGTGCAATATAAACAGCCAAGCATTTACATGACATGCTCTGTAACTAGTGTGGTAGTTAGGTAATACACGTATATATATATATGTAGAGTTATGTTTGAACTCTTACGTGAAGTAATATTAAAGAATTGATGTAAGAAACAGGGACAATAATAAATTATACATGTACCAGTCAGTTCAGACAAGGCTATATGCCATTGTAGAAAAGGATTTTCTTCTTCCATCACAATCCAAAACACAATGACCCCCCTATCCACAATTTACAAAACAGCATGACTCCCTACTGCCAATTTCAAAAACAGGGTGAACCCCCCCTCCCAATCCACCCCCAGGCCGAAGAAACTGACCGGTCCCTTAAGTATATGATAGGTAAATGAAGTGAACAATTATGCCAACGTGCAAGGCAAACGACTGTTCCTGGAGTTTGATTTTCTTCAAACACTTAATTGCGAGAGAGAGAGAGAGAGAGAGAGAGAGAGAGAGAGAGAGAGAGAGAGAGAGAGAGAGAGAGAGAGAGAGAGAGAGAGAGAGAGAGAGAGAGTCTGTCAGTCAGTCAGTCACTCAGTCAGTCAGTCACTCAGTCAGTCAGTCAGTCAGTCAGTCAGTCAGTCAGACAAACAGACAGACAGACAGACAGACAGACAGACAGACAGACAGACAGACAGACAGACAGGCAGGCAGGCAGGCAGGCAGACAGACAGACAGACAGACATACAGACAGACAGAGGGAAATGGTAGAAAGATTAACCATACACATACCCATTCGCATGACAGTCATCCACCTCATCGCTGAATGTAGCTTTTTGAACTTTAAGCAGTGAATTTTCAAATGTAAACGACCCCTCCTGATAGTACTCTAACCGACCTGATGATCATATTCATGGACCTCTCCTGATCTTTAATTTGGTGTCAACCATGAGCAAAAATATTTCGTGTCCCCCCCCCCTTTCAGACTATCAGAATTTCCATGGCCCCCTTCGCACCCCTAATTTTTTTCGTGACGTCCATTTTCTCCCCAGGCCCCTCTATCATAAAGTTTGACCGCAGCCTTAGGTCTACTGCAGAAAGTTGTGTGACGGTACTCTATTCTGGTAGAAATCAAAATGTATGATGCTTTAAAAACAGGGTGTTAGTTCATAGGTCAATTACAGCTATGGTAGTCTGTCCAAGTATTTACCTTGCTTGGTTTGACATTTTTCATTAAGCAACCAAAATAATATACATTTTGTATTAGCTAAAAAGTGTTCAATTAGTCGTAAAAAGACATTTTAGTTGTTAATTTATCCGTAGGTAGTGTAGTTACTTGATCGATTTGATTTTTGAATGTTGTGCCGTATTACCGTAGTTTTGAGTTGTCTACTTCAATCTATGTAAAGTATATATGGTAGTGACCATTAGATATTCGATATCGAGGCATAAGACAGGTCATAGGTCATACACTTTCAATCAAAGCGATCGCCACGTAACGGCGTGTCTTGTGAATGATTACGTTTAGTGAGCAAATTTAACCACAGGGCACTCAGGCTTAGTTAGTTATGTTTACGAAAACAAACAAAAAAATAAACCAGCAAACAATGAATATATAAATAAACAAATAAATAGGTACTGACAAGCATCAACAAGAAGAATCACTATGTTCGCCTATATGCGACATGGTAACAGTTATACATACCCTAAAAATTGTGGCCATTTCATATAGGAAAACATTATAGTAATTCTTGTAGTTGATAATGATTTGTAATTACTCTCTTGTTGATGCTTGTCAGTATTTATTTATTTATTTATTTATTTATTGTTTGTTTGTTTGTTTGTTTGTTTGTTTGTTTGTTTTCGTAAATATAACTAACTAAGCCTGAGTGCTCTGTTATTTAACCTGTTTAATGGAGACACTGATTTTAGGGTAAAACATAAGTCATTACACAGACTTAACCTATAGGTAATTCAATACACCTCGGTACAATAACAATATTGACAGTAAGTCATTTTATCTAACTGAACAGTATCAACAAATGCACCAGTTGCAGTTTTCAGCGCTATCCCGTCCTTGCTTGGCGCTATAAATGACTTCCCCTTGACGAAAGCTAGATACTACTGCAGAAGACGGTGCAAATTTTGCCAACTTCTCCAAATGGGGTTTTTGTTTTTAAAAATGTCACGGCCGATAATATTGGCATTATTCAGATTAAGTTGTGGAATCATAAATGGTTGAGTGAATTGCCAGGCCTGCTTTGATTGCCTATATGGACGACAGAACATATCATCAGATATAGTATTTCAAGTCTACTAAGACAATAAATTAAAATTAATTGACCATTACTCGTGGATATTTTTGAGGTATGCCTCCTTCCGAGCTTATTTTCCAGGTGCCAATACGTCTGAGCGTGGAGACTTCCCTGGCAAGCCAAGGTATCATGACCGCTGTCCATCAATACTTCTGACAGGATTGCCACAAGCTGACCTGTGACCCGACCTGTATCATTCTTATCTCCTGAAAATTACCACAGGTTATTTTCTGTTGGCTGTCTTACAAGAAATTGTCTCAGATCGTCTACAAACGCTGCGGTGATTTCAATAGTTTGAAAGGGCTGTCAAACTCCGTCAATGACGTGGTTACAAGCAAATGAATAGACCGTGAAACGAGATGTGCGCATCCACTGTCCTCTGTCACAAATGAATGACTCATGTCTAAATATATATGGTGAAAAGCTGGTTGAGTCATCAACCAGTAAAATGAATGATATATCTGATTATAACATTATTTTCATGTGAATTTAAGTCGTTCTGGACGGTATGTTTATATATATTGTAACATTAGACGGAATTGGGTCGGCAATGATATGACGAGTGAGTAATCACAAGAAGGGGGTAGATGAATGGGGGTGTTGGAAATCGGCTCTCACATATTTTTTTATATAGAAAACATTAGGGGAGAGTCACATTTTACTTTGACTCATTGTATATTTGCATTTTGCTGTATTTTGTGATTTTGGCATATTCCCACCGCTGCCGCCATTGTAAAGTAATATCTTAATATTTCAGTCAAATCGCTACCGACAACCATACAGTCAATATTGATCGTTGTAGTGTAATGAGAGGAGTGGAGTGGGTCTTACAGGGATGAAGGGAGAACAGTGCAATGTGGTAAGATATCGGTGATAATGTTGTGGAGTGGAATTGTTGACATACAATGTCGGTGATGTGCCCATCTAGTGTTTGGGAGTTCTGGCTTTCAGATCTGCCCGGGGAATTAGATCAAACCATTGGACTTAACTAGTGCAGTTCCTTCATACATGTTCATAGTCCTGCTTGCATACGGAATAAGTCGTCCCTCGGGTGTTGAGGGTCATGTCAGTAATCTAGACCCACCCGGTGCACCGTCTGCAAGCAAGACTAACATATTGACTGTGGTGGTCGTTGTGGGAAACAACAAATGCCTTTTATAAAATTATCAATGTGGTGACAGTAGTACTAGTGGGGTCGAGTCCTTACCATTTATTCAGAGACTCGTGTCTTTTTGACGTCTGACAGCATTTAACTCATGTTTTTGAAACATTTCATCAGAGGGGAGGGCCAGGTTTTAAAGAAAGGGGAATGATGGAGTGCACTCGTTACAGACTAGGCTTGCCCCCCCCCCCTGCACTGAATGAAGGCTCCCCAAGGTAATGATCATTGCCAATACAGTACCGTAGCCGGCGGGGGGGGGGCAGCTGAACCCCCCCCCTGAGATTTTTAGGGGAAAAGACAAAAAAGCAACTTTTCGAATACTTAGCGATGTTATTAAAATCGTTGTGTACGTCACGATTCCTAGCATGCGTTTTGAATTGATGGTTCACTAAAGTTAAAAGTGACTGTACTTACACTTGTATTAACTCCTCGCTAATATATCTCTCGATTGTACACTGGCTTAACTTTGAATAAAAATGTATCCAGTTAAAATTGTAATTGTTTGCAGTGTAGCGAATTAAAAATTCCTTGTGCGGGAAAGTGTTAAAGAAGTGCACACGTGCACTGTGCATTTTCCGTGAGTAACAGTAGCCTTGAAAGTCTCCTTCATTTGAAGACAGCAAGTCGCAATAATGTCAGAAAGTGAAACTAAAAAAACTAGGTTTCAGATCCACTCTTTGAAGACACACTTTCGGTTGTGTTCGACGTTGTCTTTGGTCGAAAATGTCGCAAAACAAGATGGAAGGTGGTTGGCTAAGTACCTCCTTGTATAGGTTAGAGCTCATTATGAGACATCTCCTTGTGCATGTGAAATCCACATCCTGTGTAAAGTAATTCGTTCAGAGTATTATTGTAGTCGGCTATCACTGTTATTTTAATGCATCATTGTACCATATAATTGTATATCTCCACTGCAGTGTAGGTGACAAGGGGTGGCTAAAATAATGCTTGAGTTTCATTAGACGGGTCTTAACATTTTTTGAGAGGAGAGGGTGAAGGAGCTACAAAATTTGTTTAACCGTAAATTGTGTACATTTCCTAAATGTAGAACTGATGGAAATCGATTGCTATGTCGACTAAATGCAAGGGATGAAATTACAATGACTGAAAACGTTGCATATAAACTCAACCTGAAATATTTGCTATCGTTATATATGGTTTGTTTTTTATCATTGTCAAGCATTGTCAAAAAAAATTTAAAACTCGACCTACCTACCCAATGTGATGGGTTAGATTGCCCGTTGAACAACTTTTTTTTAATTTTTTTCTGGCTTTACATATGATATTCAATTGCGTATGCTAAAATTGATATTATGTAAATTAATGTAAATTTATGTGAATTAGCACCTTTCTAAATTTTAAATGCATGATTGCACCAAGACAAAGTTCTGCACCCTGGCAATTTGGTCAGGCTACGGCCTTGCAATATTGAATACAGTACTAGTATTACTGTTGTGCAGTACATAATGCAACAAGTCATTGAGAATGACATAGACCCCGCTATAATTGGGTTTTAAGGAATTATCACTACTCTGATCACGCAACAAGATTTGTGAACCTAAAACAAACAGACTTAGATATGTTGTGTGTGCTTGTTGGACATGGAATATGCCTCCAACAATAAAGGATTGGTTGGGTATGGGGGATCATATCACGATGAAAATGGAGTCTGAGTTATGGCTTTGGACATGGAAAATTCACAAACAAAATGGCTGGCAGGCAGCCATATTGGATCGTATCACGACGAAAATGAATATACACATGTATGTCATAGAACACTGTCCTAATACCAACTTTGAATGAGATCTGTTAAAGCATGTCTGAGTTATGGCTTTAGACAGGGAAAATTCACAAACAAAATGGTTGCTAGGCGGCCATATTGGATCGTATCATAAAACAAATTAACGTGCATATGTATGCCATAGTATGTTGCCCCTGTACCAAGTTTGAAAAAAATCGGTCCAGGCATCTCCAAGAAACAGCTGCGGGCGGACGGACGGACGCACGGACGGACGGACGGACAGACGGAACCCAATCCATAAATCCCCGTTCAGGACTTCGTCCGCGGGGACTAATAACCAGGAGACATTTGGACTGACATCATTGATATATATATATATATATATATATATATATATATATATATATATATATATATATATATATATATATATATATATATATATATATGTGTGTGTGTGTGTGTGTGTGTGTGTGTGTGTGTAGAAATCCAGTTGTAATAAAAGAAATATGATAAGAAATGCTTGACCAATCATCACCAAGATACGTGTAATATATAAAGCCTTATCTTCTTTCGTTATTTTACTGCCGTAACATACAAATGTAGATTGCGTGATTGTATGTGGCAGCATATCTCTGGAAGTCACAGACAAGCTACCATACTCTCCACTCATGTCAAAGAGCTTATAATAACCAAACTGCGTGAGAAGCTCTCAGGACTGGATCATGTTGACATGGTGACCGTTACCATAGTGACCACGCCAGATGATTCATTGTATCTCGTCAAGGGGTCCTTTTTATCGACTCTACTATTATACTTTGAAGTTATTGTTTCATGGCAAGTTCAATAACACTTGATTAAAACCGAATCAAAAGCAGACGTGTGTTGAAAGGTCTTTCCTCTGTTCATATCTGCGACACTATTTAAAGACATTATCACAAAAACTGGAGCACTTAATTCTAATGCAATATTGGTCAAGCGTTTATTTGTATGGTTTTGTAGAATATCAATAAAATCCGATGATGTTATTGTACGCACTATTGGCAAAGTTTCAGTCTTTTATACTGCAGTGAGGTCAATGGCCGAGATTCTCTGTCAACACAGTCAACTTGATGTAGGTCAGTTCACGAACACGCGTCGTCACTGGCATATTATCAAAAAAAAACAGATCAGATATGAATCGAAAACATTGTAGAGGATTTCGTAAGACCACATTTTTGGCCGTTTCACATAGCTACAGCAGTCACGCGACCTCAAAACTGACGTTCTAAAAAAATACCGACCTTATCGCTGTGATCTGAACCATTGCCAAGTTGTTCTCTCGTTTGCATTTAGCAATTGAAATGTGTATTTACTGAAGTGACGCTATACAAAGTGGGCATAGTATTTTCAACTAGCTGCGTAGAAGGGGGTTACCACTGCTCAAATTCAAGGGTAAACTAACCATGCAACTTAGGGAGTTTCCACTGCTCAAATTCAAGGGTAAACTAACCATGTAACTTAGGGGGTTTCCACTGCTCAAATTCAAGGGTAAACTAACCATGCAACTTAGGGAGTTTCCACTGCTCAATTCAAGGGTAAACTAACCATGCAACTTAGGGGGTTTCCACTGCTCAATTCAAGGGTAAACTAACCATGCAACTTAGGGGATTTCCACTGCTCAATTCAAGGGTAAACTAACCATGTAACTTAGGGGTTTCCACTGCTCAAATTCAAGGGTACTCTAACCATGCAACTTAGGGGTTTCCACTGCTCAATTCAAGGGTAAACTAACCATGCAACTTAGGGAGTTTCCACTGCTCAATTCAAGGGTAAACTAACCATGTAACTTAGGGGGTTTCCACTGCTCAAATTCAAGGGTAAACTAACCATGCAACTTAGGGAGTTTCCACTGCTCAATTCAAGGGTAAACTAACCATGCAACTTTGGGGGTTTCCACTGCTCAAATTCAAGGGTAAACTAACCATGCAACTTAGGGAGTTTCCACTGCTCAATTCAAGGGTAAACTAACCATGCAACTTAGGGGGTTTCCACTGCTCAATTCAAGGGTAAACTAACCATGCAACTTAGGGAGTTTCCACTGCTCAATTCCAGGGTAAACTAACCATGTAACTTAGGGAGTTTCCACTGCTCAATTCAAGGGTAAACCAACCATGCAACTTAGGGGGTTTCCACTGCTCAAATTCAAGGGTAAACTAACCATGCAACTTAGGGAGTTTCCACTGCTCAATTCCAGGGTAAACTAACCATGCAACTTAGGGAGTTTCCACTGCTCAATTCCAGGGTAAACTAACCATGCAACTTAGGGAGTTTCCACTGCTCAAATTCAAGGGTAAACTAACCATGTAACTTAGGGAGTTTCCACTGCTCAATTCCAGGGTAAACTAACCATGCAACTTAGGGAGTTTCCACTGCTCAATTCAAGGGTAAACTAACCATGCAACTTAGGGGGTTTCCACTGCTCAAATTCAAGGGTAAACTATAACCATGCAACTTAGGGAGTTTCCACTGCTCAATTCAAGGGTAAACTAACCATGCAACTTAGGGAGTTTCCACTGCTCAATTCAAGGGTAAACTAACCATGCAACTTAGATACTTAATATATGTTGCTAAATGTGCAAGTCTGCATACAACACAAAAAGGCACAAACCAGTAGATACTGTACATATCTTTAACATTGTAGAAATGGAATATGTGTCAATAATTATAACATTTATCAACCGACTTCAAATCCTTGGAAATTAATATTATTCAAGGCCACGCATGCCCAGTTACCGTTTATTCTTTCAGACAAACATTTCATGATAAGTTGTCATCATCATCATTGTCGTTGCCATTGTCATCGTCATCTTTATCATCACCATCGTCATCGTCATCGTCACCAGCATTGTCGTCATCAGCATTGTCATCATCATCATCATCATCATCATCATCATCATCATCATCATCATTGCCATTGTCATCATCATTGCCATCGTCATCATCATCATCATCATCATCATCATCATCATCATCATCATCATCATTGCCATCTTTCAAAGGAACTGTTGTACTGAATGAAGACTGATATTTACATCGAGTTCTACAAGTTGGAAGTTATTCAAGTTCAGAAATATAGTGACAATATGATGGCTGAAAGTTACATTAAAACAATGCGTTATTTGACTAGAATGTACAAATGGTAAATTTAATACTGGAGTTTATACTGTTTGTAGCTAAAAATTGAAGCTGAGTTGTCCGTCGACTACGCGACATACGGCGTCGTTGATGGTCCAAATTGATGAAAAGATATTTATTACACCTCGGCGTTCTTCCGAAGGCTGTGATTGGTCAGACTCGTATCACGTGACCGATTTTAACTGGGCTATTGCACACAAGGTGATATTGCCCGCTCGTGCAGAGACTAATTAATGCCCGGGACTATTGCCCGCTGAAGTTGTTTGAACCACTGCGCACTGCTTCTGCGCATAACAAATTGTCGTTCACTACTTTCGCTCAGACATGGCGACTGCCGCAGTAAGACACGCAAACCTTTCCGGTAGAGAACTCGATGACATTTTATTAGAATTGGACAGTAAGAACACAAAAATTGCTACCAACCATTCCGTCTCTGTTTTTGGCACAGAATAAACAATTGGCTGAAACATTAGGGTCTGCTACTATGGCAACAGCTACTACGAGTAGCAATACGCTAACTTGTATCAATCCATCCAGTAGTGTATAATACGTCGACAAGCACAGCTACAGGTGAGCTGCAACAGCGATCGCCGGGCATCGGAAAAGAAAACCACAGCAATGCTAACTCCCTTCGTTCAGTCACCACTACTATCTCTGTCTCAGGACATGGCTGTTGTCGATGAGTTAGTGTCGGCAAACGATCCACAAAGCAACCGTCAAGTCAACATTGAGATACCAAGATCAGCTTCAGCATCATTATTTCAGAGTTCAACAATCTATGGTGGGACGGTGTAATAAAATTAATAACACATGCGCTCGGGCAATATCACCATTTAGTGCCGGCCCTCGGGCTGACACTCTTTACCAAAATGTTGATGATGATGTTCAAAATTTTGGTAAAGAGTGTCAACCCTTGGGCAGGCACTAAATGGTGATATTGCCCTCGCTGGCATGTGTTATTACTTAACTATACATTGTCATAATCTGTAATGTTCTAGAATTTGTACTCTTGCTCGTATACGCGTTTTAAATATTTCCAATGGGTCGACTTGAGTTGTGTCGTCCATTTTATTCCATCGTATTGACATTTTTGCTGTTGACGTTATGTGGGTGAAGAGGAATGGCATATTTGTTGATGAAAGCTCTGCTTTTCTTCGGTGGCTTGATGAAAAACCACGCCATTGGTATTACATGATCGTTGTTGACAAGACGGGAGATGATAACGATGATGAAGGCAAGTAATTGTTGGATTTGTTGGCAATCGATGAAAATGTGGAGAAGAGAGTCTTTGTCGCCACAATGTGGACAATGAGAGTCTTGGCGAAATCCTGAGTTGAATAAATAGATACCTGTAGTGTATGCACCATGTAGTAGACGCCATGATTGTAGATCCCCTTCTTTCTTTATAGTTGGCGGGTAGTAGCATGCTTCGTAGTTTGGATGTAGATGGTCGGGTAAGCTTAATATGTCTCTCCACACAGTGTCTAGTCTATTCGGTTGTTTGTTAGCGTGTCGTTCTAATATCAAATATCTATAAATTGCACCTTTCTCTAGTTTGTAGAGCGCAATGTTGAGTTCGGGTGAGTGATAGAGTTCGATCGAATAATGTGGGTTCTGTGTTTCGGTAGAAGATTGGTCTTCAAGGTAGTCGTTGATTTTTATCTTTAGGATATCTGGTATTGCCTGGTGAGTTACTTTTAGAGTAAGGGCAAGTATGCGGTTTGAGTGAATGTTAACTTTGTCGCTGATATCAGTGGAGGTAAGCCAGCGTTTTTCATTGTTATCGACGAGGTCACCAATTTTAGTAATGCCTGCGTCTACGAAGTGATGAAGTGCAAATGGTGTTCCATGGATAGGATGTAGAATAAGTGGGTTTTGGAATAAAGGTTCGTTGATAATTTCCGATATGGTCTCTGGGTCTCCTTTTCTTAGTTGAGTTCCAACGATGTAGTAAATCAACGTAGAAGTCTGGCATATGTGTTTTGTCCGGGTTGGTATCAATTGTTAACAGTAATTGTCTTTTGTAGTTTAAATTACCGATTTTACTGAAGAAGTAATCCATGAAGTATGATGACGGGTGGAGGTTGTCTTGGTAGAGATAACGTTGTATGTGGCTTATTCGGAGTGACGTGAGCCGAGTTTGGAGATGTATTAGTCCCTGTCCACCTTTTTTGAGAGGTAAACAGATAGTTTCGACTGGTATCCAAAGGAATCTAAGTAATAATGTTTGAATGTATGATATGGTATCTTTGGTTGGTGTAATACAGTTAAGTCTATGAAGTAATTTTGACGCGATGAAATGGTTTATGATAAGTATACGGCCTCTATATGACATTCCCGGAGCGAAGGTTGACCAGTATTTAATTTTGTTTTCGATAGTGTTGACAAGTTTTGTCCAATTTCTTCGATAGTACGTGTCAGTGTTGCCAAGGTAGACTCCTAGAATTTTAAGTCCGGTAGAGTTCCATTTAATACCTAATGGATTGTCTATGTACCCACAGACCTTCTGATTTTTCGAGGTTCACTTTTGCGTTTGATGCCTTTTCGTACACTTCTAGACATGTTTGTAACTTGTTAAAATCGGTCTGTAGTACCTCTACGTCGTCAGCATATGCTGATAAGATGGTGTACATGGGTACTCCTGATAATGTTAATGGAGTTATTCCACTGTCAATTCGTATTCTGTTCAGTAGTGGCTCGAGGGCGATGACGTAGAGTTGACCTGACAGGGAACATCCTTGTCGGACGCCTCTCTGTATTTTTATTTTTATTTATTATTTTTGTTGCTGTTGATACGGATTAGGGACTATATGTCTGTATATAGAACTTTAATGTAGTTGATGAAGCGAGGTCCGACTCCGAATGATTTCAGGGTTTGGAATAGGTAGTCATGGTTTATTCGGTCGAACGCACGCCTTTTCCTGGTCTAACGCTACTATTCCAAGGGGTTTGTCATTATCATTTGCATAGAAGATATTGTTGCGTATTAAGTGTACATTATCAAAAATCTTGCGTCCTGGGATACCGCATGTCTGATCTTTGTGCACAATCGTTGATATGACAGAGCGAGGACGAGTGGATAGAGCTTTAGTTATAATTTTATAGTCGCTGCACAGTAGGCTAATGGGTCTCCAGTTTTTAACCAATGCATTGTCACCGGTTTTAGGGTGGAGGCTGATGATTGCTTTGCGAGACGATAGTGGGAGTGTTCCGTTTTCGATAAATTGTGTAAATACTTGGTGTAAATCTTTGCCAAGGACGTGCCAAAATGTTTGATAGAATTCACTTGGAAGGCCGTCTATACCTGGAGAGCGATCATTTGATAGGAGTTTAACTGAATTTGTAAGTTCTTCGTAGGATATTTCACTATAAGGTAGTTGCGATCCGGGTTGGTAAGTTGTGATAAGTTTTCAAGTAGAGTATTTTGGGCGATTGGATCAGTTGGTTCGGGTGTGTATAAGTTCTGGTAATAGTTGTATATGATGTCTCGTATTTCATGTTGGTCTGTGATGGTGTTGTCAAACAGTGCGTCTTGATTTCCCTTTGTCTTGTTCGAGAGTGAAGAAAAAATTACCGGGCATGCCGCTGTCTTGGAGGAATTGATGACGTGATCGTGGCTGCACCTCTGCTGTCAGATCGGGTAAGTTGAATTAGTAAGCTTTTCTTTCGGTTGTATTCATTTCTTAAGTCATTGTCTATGACTTTTGTATTCTTTCTTCGATGCGTTGGATGTCTTTTTCCAGTGTACTTTGGTAAGTTTACGTTCGTTGTGTTCTGAGATACAGAACTGTTGTGTTAATAGTTTTATTTTCCATTATCCGATTTCCTACCAGGTCGCGAGGTTGGCATAATTATTTTTTTCTTTGGTCCAATTTCCCCAGAAGTATGATATAAGTTGACAATAATTGTCATCTTTTAATGTTTCGGTGTTGAGGCACCATACTGCAGGATTGCATTTTTGAATTTGTTTCTGTGCTAAGGTTAATTTCACCAAGGAGTGGTCGGAGAATGCGAGGCTGGCATTTTGAATGGCTATTGTTCTAATGCGTGTTTTCAAGCATTTGTTTATGTAGATTCTGTCAAGTCGTGCTTTTGTATCATTTCTGTGCCAGGTGTTGTTATGGTGATGATGCCAGGCGTCGATGAGTTTGTGTTTACTTATCAGGTTACCGAGGCCACGTACTGTATGTGGATCTGATTCACTGCATTGTTGTCTATCGAGTCTGGATTTAGTGTGCAATTAAAGTCCCCTGCAAGGATAGTAGGATCTTCATTAAGTTTTGGTAGTAATCCATTCAGTTTCGTGAAGCACTTCAGACGGTCTTTTGCATTAGAATGTGCGTAAATGATATTTACAGGTGTGTCGTTGACTTTCGCATGACCATGTAAAATATGGCCTGGGATTGGTTCTGATTTCTCTATTATTTCAACTTTACTCTTTGGCGAGAACATAATTGCTATTACAGCACTGTTGTTTGTCCCATGCGATAAGATACACTTTGATCCCCATACAACAAGTGGCCAAATAAGTTTATCGCTAGGTATAGAGTGAGTTTCTTGGAGGAGGTAGAAGTCTTCGGGATAAGAAGTCGAAAACTTGATAACGTTTTAACGAATCACGACATCCGCGAACATTGAGTGTTGCACAGGAAAGGGACGCCATATGCATGATGAGTATTATTGTGTAGAGGTATTTAATCATGATGAATGTACGGATTTAGGAGTGTCTTTAACTTTTTCGATGGTTTACCTGTTGTTCGTATGTGTTCTCTTATTTTCTTGATGAGTTTGTAGATACGTGCTTTCTGTGTTGCAATAAGTGGTTGGGTTGATCGGTAGTTATGAAGATCTTTTGCGAGTTGAGAAGTGATGATTCTGAGATATCTGACATGGTGGATTCGTTGTCATCCATATCTTTTGTTGTATCTCTTGAACTCTCTTCTGTTGTTCCCCTCCAATACTTTGGAGGGAAAGAGGTGAGTAAGAAGGGCTTGGTGCGGCTTCAGTATATGTATTGTTATCTGTGTTGTATAGCTGATCATCCCGTGGCGCAGTAAAGTCTGATAGCCCTGACAAGACGACCGAAAACGATGGTGCTGGGGATGAGACTGAAGACTGCTGTGTAAATGAAATGTTCGGGGTTGAATGAAGAGGTGAAGGAGGGGTTCGTACCCTCTCTTCGACTTGAATGTTCGTACTTGTTTTGTTTTCTGGTGTGTCGTCTTCGTTGTCATTGTTCATTTCGTGTTCTGTGTCTGAATTTAAGTTCATGAGTTCTTCATCGTTGTGTTCGTTTCTGTTAGTTTCTACTGCTTCTCCTTCATCGTGTGTAGTATCAGTATCGTTGTTTAGTTTGTTGTCACACGAGTGTTCTTTTGGTTATCGTAGTTGTCATGATCGTTTGCATTCCGAAGACAAGCATGTTACGTGCTACTCGACAACGATCTCAACAGTGTTCATCACTTCTTCTGTGACGTTGTTGACAGCTGATCGAGTGTTGTTGGTATTTTCTGTTGTATTAGTCATATGTTGATTGGTGTTACTCGAATGTGCGTTATTGTCATATTCATATTCATCTTGGTTAATGGCGATCTGTTGGGGTTATTTTCACTTTCATTTTCGGGTGGTGTTTGTTCTTGTTGGCAGTTGCGTTGTATTTGTCCCTTTTGTTTACATTTGAAGCATCGAATTTCGTTTGTTGATAAATAAACTTTATAGTTTCTGTCTTCGAACTGGATAAAGGTTGGCCCATCTACAATTCCGTTGGGATCGCTGTCGAGTAGAACGTATGCTTGTCTTCGGAATGATTGACACGTTTTAGGCTCTCAGTTTTACATCCTAGTGGAATGGTTTTAACGGCACTTACGATTTTTCCAAATTTTGATAATTCGTGTTCGATAGATTGGTCTGGAATGAATGGTGGTACACAGGAAACGATGATTTTTGTTGCTGGTTTTACGAGTTGTTGGTTCTATATAATTTTATATCGAGTAGCCGTCAACTTCGACTCCTTTGACACAGAGTGTTTCGACCCAGGTGACTGAATTAAAGTAGACGATTACTGATCCATTAGCTCTAGATGCAGCTTTGATATTCTCTGGTCCAGTTATAGTGGCCATAGCGCGAAGATAGACCTCCACACTGACACCTTCCAGTGATTCACATTTGACACCATGTTTCTGAGTCATACCAGCAATTGACGAGGGTGGGGTACCGTGGGTTTGGGCGGCCATATTGTCTTTGTTTGCCACCCACGGGTACCTGGATTGAAATCCACGGAGATCACAACAATCCTTCAAATAAGTCACCAATAAAGTTAATCAGATTCTTCCAAAATGTCTAAATAAAGTCTGATGGGTGTGATTAATGTTCCTTGGATTCGGAGCAGCGAAAAAGACGACAATATACCAGAGCTTCGTCCTAGCACGTCATTCCAGTATGATCATGATCATCATCATCATCGTCGTCGTCGTCGTCGTCGTCATCATCATCATCATCATCATCATCATCATCATCATCATCATCATCATCATCGTCGTCGTCGTCGTCGTCGTCGTCGTCGTCGTCGTCGTTATCATCGTCATCATCATTGTCATTGTTGTTACATTTACTATTAAGTCACCAATATCACCCATCTTAGTATAATCACAGGGTGCTCAGGCTCATTTAGTTATGTTTACAAATATAAACAAAACAAAATAAACATACATACATACATACATACATACATACATACATACATACATACATACATACATACATATAAACAAACAAACAAACAAACACAAACAACAAACAAACAAACAAACACGTAAACAAACAAACAAACAAACAAACGAACAAACAAACAAAATAACCTGACAAATGAGTAGATACATACTTGAGTAGACGACAACAAACCAACGAACAACCAAACACTGCCCCCCCCCCCAAATGGTCACATATGGAAATAACCCACGTCGTTTATTTCTATATGTGACCATTTCGGGGGGAAGGGCAGTGTTTGGTTGTTCGTTGGTTTGTTGTCGTTTACTCATGCATGTATCTACTCATTTGTCAGTTTATTTTGTTTGTTTGTTTGTTTGTTTGTTTGTTTGTTTGTTTGTTTGTTTGTTTGTTTACTTGTATGTTTATTTTGTTTTGTTTATATTTGTAAACAAAACTAAATGAGCCTGAGCACCCTGTGGTATAATCTACCTCATACCACAATAATAGTGGAATTTAATCTCAGAATTGAATATGAAGAATCATGCTGTCATTGAGACGACCAACCTTTCTTCTATCGTAACAGCTTAACAATATAAATCATTTGAATGTCTTAGACTCCTAACTCAAATGTTGAAATCCTAATCAGACAAGAGCCTTTACACACATCTTACAAATAGAAATACAAAAACTAGATATTGATGTTCACCGTCACCGTTGTTTGATTGCCGTACTGATAGGATGTGTTAATACTTACAATAATAGTGATACACCCTTTAGATAGAACTGGTACAAGTTGTATAGACATGTTTCACATTTCACACCAGGGCTAATTTAATCCCAGAAGTTGGGGTAAGAGATGTTTGCTATTTTTTTTAAGAATGTCACAAATAGTAATCTCAAATGCAATTAGTATTGCCGTCATAGTTGAACAGTTTATTATATAGGAGCTATTGCTGTTACTTTGTTCAATATAAAAACTACAAAACCAAGAGGAAAATGAAGGTGTCATCATACATTTCAAAATGGCTACAAATACATTGTTTACTTGACTAGAAACTAATAGATCAAAACATTCCGTATAAACAAGATGGTGGACGACCAAACTTCTATCCAATGCTTTCGAAAACCTGAGAGACTAGCAAGAATGTTGTCGTCAATAGCTCTAGATTACTCATGATGATTGTTTTGCCATCTTGGCTCATCGAAGAGCTGCACTGAACGAAACCAAAGTTTAGGCCACGTCTCCTTGTGGTGTACATGGTGTAGTGAGGACGATGGGATATTGAATGTATCGAATTTGAATAGTAAAACGTGACCTTGATAAAACGTGACCTTGATAAAACGTTTATTAAATACATCTCAGTACGATAAGAATACCCTTTAGAATAATTGTACAAAATATACTCTGAACGCCAAGGGGGAAGAACATGCTCATTTCTGGGGACCTTTTTGATTTACCCTCGTACCATAACAATATATTCTGTGTTATTCAAGTGTTGATTTTTAGTATGTACCTCAGCCATTGCATTACATATGACATCAACCATTGATTTATAACCATCGTTAAGGACTAGAGCTGATCCACGCATTTGTTATAAAGGCACAGCCTACCCTGATACGTCGATCGAGGGCAAAATCACCGCTAGATACAGACAACCAAAGGTCGTTTTGACATTGGAAAATTAGTCCGTTGAGTTCACATGATCTGCTCTGTCATCTTTTATGAAAACCATGATTAAAATAATGTTATTAATGATGATAATAATAATTGTTAATATTTCGAATTTGTCTTTAACATTTACACATTCACAAAGAAATACATATGTGCCTGTTGAAAGATCTTCAAATAGCCATTTGTCTTATATTAAACAAGCAACGCGGAACAATTAAATCAATGTATTGAACAAGCTCTTTATTTCTAATAACTGTCTATGAACAATAATTACAGCTTTAAACATCGGAGCATCTTTAATTCATTTATCGACTGAAACAAAATAACAATAGATGACTTAGTTGCTTTTTAATGAATATAATTATGTATATATGTACGTGTGAGTCTCAATGTTCGTACTTTGACAATGACGTTGTGCGTATAGCATCGTGTACATACCAAGCATTACTATTAAACCATTCGTTATATTGTCGGTTTGTGTCGGGGTGAACAATTTCTAGCAAAGCCTAGTGACGGGGTGAACAATTTATAGCAAAACCTAGTGACGGGGTGAACAATTTATAGCAAAGCCTAGTGACGGGGTGAGTAATTTATAGCAAAACCTAGTGACGGGGTGAACAATTTATAGCAAAACCTAGTGACGGGGTGAACAATTTATAGCAAAGCCTAGTGACGGGGTGAACAATTTATAGCAAAACCTAGTGACGGGGTGAACAATTTATAGCAAAACCTAGTGACGGGGTGAACAATTTATAGCAAAGCCTAGTGACGGGGTGAGTAATTTATAGCAAAGCCTAGTGACGGGGTGAGTAATTTATAGCAAAGCCTAGTGACGGGGTGAACAATTTATAGCAAAACCTAGTGACGGGGTGAACAATTTATAGCAAAACCTAGTGACGGGGTGAACAATTTATAGCAAAGCCTAGTGACGGGGTGAGTAATTTATAGCAAAACCTAGTGACGGGGTGAACAATTTATAGCAAAACCTAGTGACGGGGTGAACAATTTATAGCAAAACCTAGTGACGGGGTGAACAATTTATAGCAAAGCCTAGTGACGGGGTGAACAATTTATAGCAAAGCCTAGTGACGGGGTGAACAATTTATAGCAAAGCCTAGTGACGGAGTGAGTAATTTATAGCAAAGCCTAGTGACGGGGTGAACAATTTATAGCAAAGCCTAGTGACGGGGTGAACAATTTATAGCAAAACCTAGTGACGGGGTGAACAATTTATAGCAAAGCCTAGTGACGGGGTGAACAATTTATATCAAAGCCTAGTGACGGGGTGAGTAATTTATAGCAAAACCTAGTGACGGGGTGAACAATTTATAGCAAAACCTAGTGACGGGGTGAACAATTTATAGCAAAGCCTAGTGACGGGGTGAGTAATTTATAGCAAAGCCTAGTGACGGGGTGAACAATTTATAGCAAAACCTAGTGACGGGGTGAACAATTTATAGCAAAACCTAGTGACGGGGTGAACAATTTATAGCAAAACCTAGTGACGGGGTGAACAATTTATAGCAAAGCCTAGTGACGGGTGAACAATTTATAGCAAAGCCTAGTGACGGGGTGAACAATTTATAGCAAAACCTAGTGACGGGGTGAACAATTTATAGCAAAGCCTAGTGACGGGGTGAACAATTTATAGCAAAGCCTAGTGACGGGTGAACGTTTTTTTCTATTCACAGCTGATTTGTGTGATATTTCATCGGCAGATGAGTTGAAAATATATTCAACTTAGATTTTCATTACATTGGCGTCATGTTGAACCCAACCTTCGCAAGGTCATCCACTTGAATATTGGTAGTTGACCTTGCCATTTCACTTGTTGGCAACGGCTTTATTCATTAATTGATCATATAGAGTCAGGTGAAGGGTAGGTCAGTTAAATCTATCTATTATAGCGTAACAATGTGAGTGGTGTCATCAGGGTGACGTCATCACAAGGTTTTTGCTGTGTCCGCTATAAACATTTTATTGTTACTGTGGCACACTATTATTGTGTTATAATTTGTATTTACGTTAAATCAGTTAGTGATGCGTGGTCATGCACTTCATGACAAACAAACAAACAAACAAACACACTAATATACATTATATTCAAGGTGATTTTCTCAGTCAATGTAATCAATTAATGATCACATGACAATGACGTGATATTCTTTACTAGTTATAAAGTTCAAACTAACCCGTACTAATCCCACCTTTACCGTGACAAAGGTGGGATTTCTTTTGAGGGAGTGGGGGGGGGGGGGGGCAAAAAGAATTCATTTATGCTATTATTATGTTTATCATCAAGTGATATTTGAGTTCGAAATTATAAGTGTTATCATTTGCGCTTTTAAAACACGTGTAGTTGCGATATAAAATGATGAATGATGAAAGTGACATTGTGCCTACCTTTTGGCGGCCTATAATACTTATATTAATACTTATATTAATTCATTCAGAATGCTAAAGTCCTTTAATTGTCGCTTCTAAGTCATTCAGAATGCTACTAAGTCATTCAAAGATTCATTTTGACTTGAACTGTCGCTTGTAAGTCATTCAGACCCATCATTACCTTCAGCCCTGACAACTAAAAGAATAGTGGTCTGAGCCTTCAGTAAGGAAGGTTATAATTAGGGGTGGAAAGTGTGTGTGTACGTTGTTTGTGTTTGTGTTTGTGTTTGTGTTTGTGTTTGTGTTTGTGTTTGTGTTTGTGTCTGTCTGTCTGTCTGTTTATTTGTCTGTTTGTGTTTGTGTTTGTGTTTGTTTGTTTGTTTGTTTGTTTGTTTGTTTGTGTGTGTGCGTGCGTTTGTGTTTGTTAGTTTTGTGTTTGTGTCTGTGTGTCTGTATCTGTGTATCTGTGCGTGCGTCTGTCTGTGTGTGTGTGCGTCTGTCTGTGTCATGCTAGAACTGATGTAAAGTTGTAGTTTTAATGCATAATTAAAATGATTTTCAGATAATATTTTAAAAATGCATGCTTCAAATTCAATACAATTTAGCAGACACTTCAAACATAACTAATCGCACATGTTCTGAAAAGCTTGGTGATGTAGCTGTGGTTTTAATGAGTCATTTGCATAATTAACATTTTTCAGAAATTAGGCTATAACTTTAAAATGCACTCTTCAAAGTCAGTTAAATTTGACGCAAATCTGTCCTTACGGAAGGCATTCACTTTAAATCTGGTGTTTAAGGTGTTACGATATGAAGCATAGAATAGTAAACTACGACGTTCTTTATCATTGTACATACGTCATACCTTGTTGACTTCCTTTAAATCAATCTACAACTCGATAACATCAAACTAAGGACATATATACTGATATTGCTCTGCTTTCAAAACTCTTTAAACTACCATAATCTCATACATTCATTCATTCATTCTGGTCACTTTATTGTACTTAATGGCCATCGGCCCAAAATACAAAGAAAATTAGTACATAGTCAGACAAAAACGTCACAATCTCAGCAAATAGTGTTTGCTTCTTTTCTCAAAGATAGTGCATGATAAAGAAAAAGAGCAAGTTTTTGGATTGTATCACTGTCTTCAGAACGCATGATTTCAATGAATTTTGTATAGGAAGGAGGAGAGTAAAAGTAATGTGGTATGTACTTATTCCGGTATTGATTGAAAAATGCACATTTAAGTAGGAAATGAAATTCGTCCTCGACCTCATGAAGGTCACAGAGAGTACATATTCTGTCATCACGGTGTACATTATTTCTCCTCCCCAATTCAATTTGTAGCCAATGTGCTGAACACCTAAAGCGTGCAACCATCATGCGATGTTGGCCAAACTTGATTTCAGACAAGTACTTTTCACGGTGTAATGACAATTTAAAATTTCTGTAATGTAAAAGTTTATCAAAAGTTGATACATCACTCTGCCATTTCAAAAATAAAAATATTTTAAATCTACTTACAAAAGTATTTACAAATAAATCAATGTTTTCAACATGTTGCGCATTCCAAACATCTTTCAGGTTACAGATTTCTAGTAAACTTTTAATTTCTCTAACCCAAGTACCCCTAGTACGTACACCAGAGTTCTCTATCTGAAGGAGCATGTCGTAACATTTCCTGGGATATCTTTGACTTGGCATGTTTAAAAGTTTCGCCCAGTATTTGATACATCTTTTTGCTGTTAACAAATAAATAGGGTATCTTCCACAATCCCCTAGTACAGCGCAGTTCGGGGCACTTT
Organism: Glandiceps talaboti; assembly: GCF_964340395.1. Taxonomy (NCBI): domain Eukaryota; kingdom Metazoa; phylum Hemichordata; class Enteropneusta; family Spengelidae; genus Glandiceps; species Glandiceps talaboti. The sequence goes on along the minus strand of NC_135566.1, from coordinate 22,314,769 downwards.
TTGATACGCCAAGAAACATTCTACATGCCAACAGCTGCACCCTTTCCAATAATACATAACTCTGGAAACCCCAGATTTCAGAACCATATGTTAAAATTGGTACAATGAAAGTGTCAAAAATTTTAAAGAATGTTTTACATGACAATGTTCCTACTTTTCCACACTTACGCCACATGTACATAAATGATTTTCTACCTTGTTGTGAAAGTATTTTTGTCGCATAAGACCACTTCAAACGACAGGAGAAAAGAACCCCTAAATACTTGTAATACGATACAACATCAAGTCTCTGCCCTCTGAAAAACCATTTTTCTTTTTTCGATATACATCCGCCGTTTTTAAAAACCATTACTTTCGTCTTTGACAGATTTACTTTCATGTTCCACCTTTCACAATAGTTACTCAAAGTGTGTAATAAATTCTGCAGACCAAAGATACTGTCAGAAAACATAACAATGTCGTCAGCAAATAACAAGCATAAAATTTCTATTAGGTCAGGTGCAAGTTGAACCCCCCTTTGGCCAGTACGTTATACTTCCCTTACTAGCTCGTTGATGAAAAATGAAAAGAGGAAAGGGCTCAGCATGCAACCTTGTCTCACTCCAATCGGACACTCGAAATACTCGGTTTTTCCCTTGTCAGTTCTCACACACGATTTGACACCACAGTACATACTATGAAGTATGCGGAACATTTTTCCCTTGACGCCACCCTTTAAAAGAATATACCAAAGTCGTTGTCGTTCCACAGTGTCAAATGCTTTTGAAAAGTCAACAAAAACGCAATAAAATTTTCCCTTATTCAATGTCAAGTATTTTTGGATTATGGACTGTAAGATGAAAATGTTGTCAACTGTTGAGTAACCTCTCCTAAAACCAGCCTGGGCTTCGTCAATCTTTGTGAAAGCATCTGCCCAAAATGTAAGTCTACGGTTGAGGATACCTATGAATATTTTACTGAAGATACTTAACAATGAGATTCCTCTGTAATTGTCTGGTACATTGGTGGCACCCTTTTTATGAATTGGAACAATTACCGCTTTTGCCCACTCTGTTGGAAAAATACCCGTATCCATAATTCTATTGAATAAAGCTTTCAGATATGGAAGTAAAACTTGTGGTGATGATTTAAAAAATTCTCCCAAGATGTTGTCTGGACCAGCTGACTTCCCATTTTTAAGACTTGAGATACTAGCAAGTATTTCTTCATCTGTTATTGGACAATTAAGTATATCATAATCTATATCCTCGACTGCTGCTGGTATAACATCATCAACAGCTGACTGAAATAGATGTGTATATTCTTCTGACATATGGAAAGGAACATTATCACTTTGCTCTTTGTAGAGACTACTAAAATATTTGTACCAAGCCTCGGGTTGTATACAAGGTATATGTGGTTTAGAAATAGTAAGTCTACGGAGAGTGTGCCAAAAACGTTTGGGATCTTCAATACATATGGACAATTCATTTCTATAAGTTTCCATACACTTCCGCTTTTTATCACGACACTTGTTCTTAAAATCCCCCTTTAGCTGATTGTAACGATCGAGAGTCCGTGTCTGACCGTCCCGTCTGAATTGTCTAAGGCATCTATACTTCTCCAATTTCAAACGTTTACATTCTGAGTCAAACCACTCTGGTTGTACTCTGCATTTTGGATTTACCAATATCTTTCTGCTCAGACCACACTTTGAAACAGCACAATCAAAAATATCTTGCCAGACAACAATAAAATCGTTTACATCAAAATTTACATTTCTCACTATAGTATTTAAGCGACTAATTACTGGTTCAGAGTGGAGGAAACTAACAAAACGCTCACTTTGATCATTTTTCCATACATATTTAATCTCACCAATGTGTGGCTTTGTTGTTTCGTACGTTTTACTCATAGTAAACAAATTAAACTTCAGAGGGAAATGGTCAGATTCAGTACGCAAATCAATACAAAAATCACTTATCAAATTAAAGAGTGAAGTTGACACCAAAACATAGTCAACTACACTTGCACCGTTATTTGAAATACAAGTGAAGTCTCCGTTATTTACATCTGACCCAGACCTCCCATTCACAATATGCAAATTAAAAGTAGCACATAATGACAGCAAGGTGCGACCAAAGGTATTTACAATTTTGTCCTTTGAGGCCCTTCTAACACAAAAGCTATCTGCATCATAATCACAATTGTCATCAATTACATACTTGGGATCGTCGTCAATGATATAATCAGATTCACAACCAGTGCGTGCGTTGAAATCACCTGTTACTATAACATCAACATCAGGTAACTTAGAAATAACTTCAACTAGTTGACCTTCAAAAAGTTCAACTCCGTTATCTGAATTCAGGTCATTGTAGAATGTGGAATGTTCTGGCGGAATGTATACTCCACAAAGTAAAATATCTCTAATATTTCCAACCAAATTGCCATCAATAAGGATGAAAATACAGTCTTTAAGGTTGGAGTCCACAGGTTTGATCATTCGGGAAATATTTTCTCTAACTAAGATACATACACCACCTACAAATCTTCCTCTGGCCGATTTTCTCGGTCGATGTTTAGTAAATACATTGAAACCAGGGAAACAGTTTTTGAATTCTTCATCACTGTCTGCCCAAGTTTCCACAAGAATTATTATGTCATGAGATAAAAGGTAATTACCAAAATCAAAATCACAAATCTTAGATTTAAGACCCCTGACATTCCAATAAATTATTTTAACTAGTTTTGGGCCTTGGCCTAACCATTATTTGTCAGTTGTGGCCCTTGACCATGGACGCTGGGAAACTGTCGAAGAATGCAAGTCACGATTCCGATTATAAGAAATCCCAGAGTTCGCTTCCGCCATGAGGTTGACAGTAATATCGTCGCTCGCGTTTCCAGCAACTGTGTTCGAGTCTTCAATTATCAGTTTACCTCTCTTGTAATATGCTTTTTTCCCCTGTCTTCTCAGATTTCCAAGTGTGTTCTGTTGTCTTCTTGTTAGATCACTACCTATACCAATATTTCGTGTCTTTAATTGTTCTCTTGCTGCAAGAGCGGTAACTTTATCGTCACCATGGTGAAATTTAACAATAATTGCCCGTGGTTTATTTCCCCGACGAACACCGACACGATGAGCCCTGACGATATCCCGTGCGACCCAAACTTTACCCGTTGCAGTTTCGTTGAGGATTGACACAACTTTGACTTTACAATCATCGAATGTTTCATTGTCTTCTTCCCTGATACCATATAGTCTTACATTGTCTCTTCTTGAAAATGACTCTAACTGGTCAGTATCTTGTTCAATGGTATCTAAACGTACTATCACATCTGATACCTTGTCATCAATGGCATCTAAATCGAGCTTAATAACATGACTTTCTTCTTTCATTTCGTCGATTTCGTTTCTCATCGTGTGTGTTACCTGTTCAAGACCATGCAGCGTACTATTCAGAGTGTCACATGTCTTCTGTAGGCTTGTTTGCTTTTCACTCAAAGTCGCGATTTCATTACTCAGTTGTTGTCCAACACTTATGATTTGTTGCATTAAGTCGCTCTTTACGGCTTCTATAGCTTTGATTATATCGGATTCAGTTTGTGGCCCTGGGTTCAGTTCGACGTCGCCTGATAATAACAGAAGTTTTGTCAAAAATGGCCGGCCTGGGAACTGATGACATGACACCTGCGTATACATGCCATTGGTGCTTCGTACACACGAATCTGCAAAACTATCACATTTCATACTCGAAACCATATCCTTCTCGTCTAGTAATAGCATTCCGTTACTTTGCAACCATATTTCCAATGATTCTAGTCCCACCAGTAATGAATACGTGGCAGTCACAGTATAAAGAGATACCAAAATGCATGCTGTCAGCTGGTAACCAAGCTCATTTGCATGAGACCATTTTGAGTATGGGCTGTAGAAATGAACTTGAATATCTCTCCAGTTTTTTGGTGGAATGAAAGTTCCAATCCTAGTTCTCCAGGCTTGGACGCTGACTCCCATGGTTTATAAAAGTAACTGACGTACTTACAGTTGCTAACTTGACAGATTTGCCGAGAAATTACTGAAAAGTTGGAGAGCAGTATGAACTTGTATGTGAGCGAGCTGTGACCTCATACATTAGCAATGAACTATGTCACTCACATTTTTGGAGTGGGGAGGGGGAATCAAGGATTGTTAAAATTAAAGTTAAATACTATTACATCCTCATTGGGGTGAAGGGCAGGGCAGGCAGAGTTCTGTATTGTGTTCGACAATTGGAATTACGTAATCAGTCAGTAATATAAGTGGATGACATAGACAGGTGTGAAGGACAGGGCAGTTACAGGTAAAGATTGGAATTACGTAATCAGTCAGTAATATAAGTGGATGACATCAGACAGGTCGGTGAAGGACAGGGCAGTTACAGCTATAGATTAGAATTACGTAATCGGTGATAGTTCGATACATGGATGACATCGGCAAGGTCATTGCTCTGCTATTAGGTAGCGATCAGTTTTTACGGCGGGGGGGGGGGGAGGCAGTAAATCGGAGGGGGGTACCTTAATTTAGGACTCGAAGAAGGGGGTTATCATTTTTACAAAGTGAATGGGGGGGGGTGTCACCTTATTTTCAACAACTGAACGAAATCATGAACCATCCTTTTTTATTATTATTTGTGTGAATGTGACTTGAAATGATTTAAACTTTTGAAACCCTAAAATTCGTGATACTTTTATGATATAACTAAGTTGTGTTTTACTTCTAAATGGCCTCCAAATGGTGTTCATTTTTCAAAAAGCTCTTACCGAGGGGACACCCCTTCCCAACCCCAACGCCAACCCCCGCGCTTGTATAGCAGGCGCGCACGCGCGTAGCGTGCACTTCTCCCCATATTGTTTCCAGTTCTCTCCCTACTTTGAAACGTACTAAAACCCCTAGGTTTACAATTATATTAACTCCATTTCTAATATTGTACTTTACAATTAGCTAAATTAATCAATAATGGTAATAGTTCACACAATCTAAGAGATATCCTAGAACTTTTAGTTACTAAACCATGAATATTTTGCATGTCCATGAACAGACAATCATACTTCTCGTAGGGTTCCTGTCTAAAGAGCTTTATACATGTGAAGCAATGGATTTGGGATAGCAATTTACCAGATACACTTAAAATGACTGTAAATGTAAGAGGTATGATTAAGTGTACTGTATTGTGCTTTGAGTGTCTTTTGCAAGCACAGGAAGAATATTTCTTGTCAACAGATGTGGGGGGTTCAGTGTTCATCTATTCCTGGAGCAGTTATAGTTGTATGAAATGTAACTCCTTATAACGATAAACAAACAAACAAACTAACAAACAAACAAACAAACAAACAAACAAAGATAATGACATGCAATTATCACGTGACATGGGTCATTGGTTTTAGAGTGTATATTGACCTGTAGTTAACCTTAAAGTGGACTGCCACTAAAAGTGGTCGTTTTGATATTACTAGAAATTTAAAATGTGGGTCTTTTGTCGGTGACATCAAAGATTATCTAAATCATATGATAGATTGGTCAACATATGAAAGTATGATTTTGTATATGTATGTTTTATTTGCCAAATTATCAAGGCAAACAATACGAAAGTATATATTCTACATTGCATCTACAACAAACACATTACAAGTTTCGTGGCAGTCTAAAAGACCCTTCTCATCCACTCTCAGCAGAACTCAACAACAGACTTATTTCGAGGAGTGGTACATACCGTACTGTAGCAGCTAAAACCAACCATTTTAAATCCTACTTTATCCCATCCGCTATCTTTGTTGTTAAAACCAACCACAGTCGTTCTTTATAGTATCTTGTGGTGGATTTATTTTTACCATTGTACTATGCAGTATATTTTTACCATTATACTATGCAGTATATTTTTACCATTGTACTATGCAGTATATTTTTACCATTGTACTATGCAGTATATTTTTACCATTGTACTATGCAGTTTATTTTTACCATTGTACTATGCAGTGTATTTTTACCATTGTACTATGCAGTTTATTTTTACCATTGTACTATGCAGTATATTTTTACCATTGTACTATGCAGTATATTTTTACCATTGTACTATGCAGTATATTTTTACCATTGTACTATGCAGTATATTTTTACCATTGTACTATGCAGTATATTTTTACCATTGTACTATGCAGTATATTTTTACCATTGTACTATGCAGTTTATTTTTACCATTGTACTATGCAGTATATTTTTACCATTGTACTATGCAGTTTATTTTTACCATTGTACTATGCAGTATATTTTTACCATTGTACTATGCAGTATATTTTTACCATTGTACTATGCAGTATATTTTGACCATTGTACTATGCAGTATATTTTGACCATTGTACTATGCAGTATATTTTGACCATTGTACTATGCAGTATATTTTTACCATTGTACTATGCAGTATATTTTTACCATTGTACTATGCAGTTTATTTTTACCATTGTACTATGCAGTATATTTTTACCATTGTACTCTGCAGTTTATTTTTACCATTGTACTATGCAGTATATTTTTACCATTGTACTATGCAGTATATTTTTACCATTGTACTATGCAGTATATTTTTACCATTGTACTATGCAGTATATTTTTACCATTGTACTATGCAGTATATTTTTACCATTGTACTATGCAGTTTATTTTTACCATTGTACTATGCAGTATATTTTTACCATTGTACTATGCAGTATATTTTTACCATTGTACTATGCAGTATATTTTTACCATTGTACTATGCAGTTTATTTTTACCATTGTACTATGCAGTATATTTTTACCATTGTACTATGCAGTATATTTTTACCATTGTACTATGCAGTTTATTTTTACCATTGTACTATGCAGTATATTTTTACCATTGTACTATGCAGTATATTTTTACCATTGTACTATGCAGTTTATTTTTACCATTGTACTATGCAGTTTATTTTTTCCATTGTACTATGCAGTTTATTTTTACCATTGTACTATGCAGTATATTTTTACCATTGTACTATGCAGTTTATTTTTTCCATTGTACTATGCAGTATATTTTTTCCATTGTACTATGCAGTATATTTTTACCATTGTACTATGCAGTATATTTTTACCATTGTACTATGCAGTTTATTTTTTCCATTGTACTATGCAGTATATTTTTACCATTGTACTATGCAGTATATTTTTACCATTGTACTATGCAGTTTATTTTTTCCATTGTACTATGCAGTATATTTTTACCATTGTACTATGCAGTATATTTTTACCATTGTACTATGCAGTATATTTTTACCATTGTACTATGCAGTATATTTTTACCATTGTACTATGCAGTATATTTTTACCATTGTACTATGCAGTATATTTTTACCATTGTACTATGCAGTTTATTTTTTCCATTGTACTATGCAGTATATTTTTACCATTGTACTATGCAGTATATTTTTTCCATTCTGTTTTGTGTTTTTATCTATGTCAACTCTCGTTTTCAATTTCGCCTAGTGGGGTGAATAAAGTAATTTGGATTCTGATTGATCCTGAAAGTAACGTCGTCATCAAATAATGTTATGATGTGGGAGGGAATTACGAGTAAATTATTGCTGGTGGAGAATCGTTTACGGTTAAAGTCGATTCCAAGTAATTTGTGATAAACGTATTGAGCAATGTCGTTTAACTGTATATTGTAAATATGAACGTCTAGGTGGTAATATTAATTAGTCTTGTAGGGTCTCATTTATGTACAACTAGTTGAAGCATTCCTCATCCCCATCATAAATTATGTGACAGCTAGACAATTATCGACCTTGCGTCTGTGTAGTGTGGGCCAAGGTCTCTCCGTTTGTTCTACTTTCTATTCTGTTCCATACAAATGTATTCACCCCATTGGACCAATTCATCATTTTACGGCTCAAAATACTATACACTATAAGATAAGAGACAAAAAGTACACAAACAACAAACAACCAGACTTAACTGAATCACAGTACTCGAGCCTGAACAAGTTATGACAATAAAGTCCGTTTGAAAACAATGACACGTTAGTAATAAATATATCACACAAAGAGGGAATGTGCACTTAATAATCAATGACAAGAGTTCGAAAGTTCAAATTCGAATATGAGCAACTTGTTCCTTCATCGTTGGCTGCAAAATCAACAGTTATTTTTGGCTGATAAAAAAAAGGAAAAAGGGAAAAGGGCAAAGGGCACTAGTACAGTACACACTTGATGCACATACACCAGACACAAAACACAATATAGCGTAACAGCATATGGACTAGGGCGGATTCTTTTTATATTGTATATACCCCTTGTATGCAGAAATATTTATCGTAAAAGAGCATATGCGTACAGAGAAATAAAACCAAAACACTACTATGCACACATCATACACATGTACTCAGTCACACACCATACACATACCATACACATGTACTCAAACAGTCACATACCATACACACACCATAACAAACAAACAAACAAACAAACGAACAGAATAATAGAGTATCCAGATTACTTTATAGATACCACAACGATTATAAGTGAGTCTTCAGAAACTACAAGATGGAGGGTGGGGGGAAAAATCAAGCCTGAATTGTCGCCTTAAATGTGACCCTTCCCCTATCCCGTTTTCTAAAATGTGACCCTTCCCCTATCCCGTTTTTCTAAAAAGTGGCCCTCCCTTATTCTCCTGTTCAAATATTTCAAGAACATGAGTTAAAATGCATAACAAATTTAATCAACCCCTGACCAAGGATCGAACCACGATTTCAGTGATAATAGATAAACGACTTAACGACTCGGTCATCGACAACTCATTCACTGCATGGTTACCGACAACCCATTCACTGCATGGTCACTGACAACCCATTCACTGCATGGTTACCGACAACCCATTCACTGCATGGTTACCGACAACCCATTCACTGCATGGTTACCGACAACCCATTCACTGCATGGTTACCGACAACTCATTCACTGCATGGTTACCGACAACCCATTCACTGCATGGTTACCGACAACCCATTCACTGCATGGTTACCGACAACTCATTCACTGCATGGTTACCGACAACCCATTCACTGCATGGTCACTGACAACCCATTCACTGCATGGTTACCGACAACCCATTCACTGCATGGTCACTGACAACCCATTCACTGCATGGTTTAATAACAACAACAACCCATTCACTGCATGGTTACCGACAACTCATTCACTGCATGGTTACCGACAACTCATTCACTGCATGGTTACCGACAACCCATTCACTGCATGGTTACCGACAACCCATTCACTGCATGGTTTAATAACAACAACAACCCATTCACTGCATGGTTACCGACAACCCATTCACTGCATGGTTACCGACAACCCATTCACTGCATGGTTTAATAACAACAACAACTCATTCACTGCATGGTTACCGACAACCCATTCACTGCATGGTTACCGACAACCCATTCACTGCATGGTTACCGACAACCCATTCACTGCATGGTTACCGACAACCCATTCACTGCATGGTTTAATAACAACAACAACTCATTCACTGCATGGTTACCGACAACCCATTCACTGCATGGTTACCGACAACCCATTCACTGCATGGTTACCGACAACCCATTCACTGCATGGTTACCGACAACCCATTCACTGCATGGTCACTGACAACCCATTCACTGCATGGTTTAATAACAACAACAACCCATTCACTGCATGGTTACCGACAACTCATTCACTGCATGGTTACCGACAACCCATTCACTGCATGGTTACCGACAACCCATTCACTGCATGGTTTAATAACAACAACAACCCATTCACTGCATGGTTACCGACAACCCATTCACTGCATGGTTACCGACAACCCATTCACTGCATGGTTACCGACAACCCATTCACTGCATGGTTACCGACAACCCATTCACTGCATGGTTACCGACAACCCATTCACTGCATGGTTACCGACAACCCATTCACTGCATGGTCACTGACAACCCATTCACTGCATGGTTTAATAACAACAACAACCCATTCACTGCATGGTTACCGACAACTCATTCACTGCATGGTTACCGACAACCCATTCACTGCATGGTTACCGACAACCCATTCACTGCATGGTTACCGACAACCCATTCACTGCATGGTTACCGACAACCCATTCACTGCATGGTTACCGACAACCCATTCACTGCATGGTCACTGACAACCCATTCACTGCATGGTTTAATAACAACAACAACCCATTCACTGCATGGTTACCGACAACTCATTCACTGCATGGTTACCGACAACCCATTCACTGCATGGTTACCGACAACCCATTCACTGCATGGTTTAATAACAACAACAACCCATTCACTGCATGGTTACCGACAACCCATTCACTGCATGGTTACCGACAACCCATTCACTGCATGGTTACCGACAACCCATTCACTGCATGGTTACCGACAACCCATTCACTGCATGGTTACCGACAACCCATTCACTGCATGGTTACCGACAACCCATTCACTGCATGGTCACTGACAACCCATTCACTGCATGGTTTAATAACAACAACAACCCATTCACTGCATGGTTACCGACAACTCATTCACTGCATGGTTACCGACAACCCATTCACTGCATGGTTACCGACAACCCATTCACTGCATGGTTACCGACAACCCATTCACTGCATGGTTACCGACAACCCATTCACTGCATGGTCACTGACAACCCATTCACTGCATGGTTACCGACAACCCATCCACTGCATGGTCACTGACACCCCATTCACTGCATGGTTACCGACAACCCATTCACTGCATGGTCACTGACAACCCATTCACTGCATGGTTACCGACAACTCATTCACTGCATGGTTACCGACAACCCATTCACTGCATGGTTACCGACAACCCATTCACTGCATGGTTACCGACAACCCATTCACTGCATGGTTACCGACAACCCATCCACTGCATGGTTACCGACAACCCATTCACTGCATGGTTACCGACAACCCATTCACTGCATGGTTACCGACAACTCATTCACTGCATGGTTACCGACAACCCATTCACTGCATGGTTACCGACAACTCATTCACTGCATGGTTACCGACAACCCATTCACTACATGGTTACCGACAACCCATCCACTGCATGGTTACCGACAACCCATTCACTGCATGGTTTAATAACAACAACAACCCATTCACTGCATGGTTACCGACAACTCATTCACTGCATGGTTACCGACAACCCATTCACTGCATGGTTACCGACAACCCATTCACTGCATGGTTACCGACAACCCATTCACTGCATGGTTTAATAACAACAACAACCCATTCACTGCATGGTTACCGACAACCCATTCACTGCATGGTTACCGACAACCCATTCACTGCATGGTTACCGACAACCCATCCACTGCATGGTTACTGACAACCCATTCACTGCATGGTCACTGACAACCCATTCACTGCATGGTTGCATGGGAGTGAGGAAAGTGACTTTGACGATGTATCTGCCCAGAATCTAGAAACACGACGACCTAGTTAAATTAGTACATTGTTATCTAAAGTGTGTTGATGAAATGAAAGATGTCACGTGACAAGTAAAGATTCCGATTTGATGGCAGAAAGAAATACAACAAATTAGAATAAATATACACTAAACCTTGTTGAACTTGAATGTACATGAAATGTTTTGACAAATTTAATTGTGCATGTTAGCATGCTAGGAGGAAGGCTCAGTTATCGAATATCTTTCACTTGTATCCGTACATACAGTGCTTCCATATATGTCATTCTGGCATTGGATTATCGACAAAACTATATTGTTATTGAAGTATACCGTGTTTTAACAGAAGCGTTGTGTTGACAATAAATTCTTTTATTTCCGAATTAATAAAGTTATCTGCTGCGAAAATCGACAGTGATGTTGTCATGATGTATCTCATCATGCCAAAGTGCAGATGAGAGGTGGCCGCCATCTTGTCTGAGAGATTTTCGGTACTTCATGACCTCAGTATGCTGCTGTGTCGGCAAACTTTGATCTATTTAAATAAGAAAATGTAACTTGGCAGGGTTTGAGTACATCAGAAATGTCCAAACTAGCTTGCTTCCGATTTCGCTATTTTTCGCATGTTAAATTTCTGGTAAAATGACACGTGTCCGGACACGAAGTCATACCGAGTGACTGAGTGAAACACAGAAGGAATGCGTTCTGGATGATTTATTGAGACAAGATGTCTGGCACCGCTTTATAATAGTGGTATATTTGCCATTCTAAATGTAAAATAATGTTCTTTTGAATGAAGTTACTGCTTCAAAACATTACGAAAGCATGAAATAGTTGATTGATTAAAACTCAATCTGAGATCAAACCATTACACAGTACAATGTAGTTCTAACTATGCAACGCCGCCAAAGCCAGATAAATCTGATGTTTATACGCGGCATATTCTTTTGAAGTGTCGACTTATTCATCGATCACCTAAGGGGGCCAATCGACAACCTGCGGGTGGACCAGAAATAGATTTAACGGAAAATTTGCAAATGCCACATGGATGACAAATGGGTATTTATTTGGGATTTTTAATTCTTAAGACAACTCTACTATACATTCCTACTTGTGAAATATCATCAACCAAGTCCGTTTTTCTAACTCAGTAAATTGCAAAAAGCTAAAAAGTATGTAAAACGATTGTTGTTGTATGTACAGTAACAATATTTAAATATTTAAAAAAAATGTTTTGCAATTTATTGAGTTAAGGGATTTAGTATGTATTGTTTCACATTGTTATTCCAAGTATTGTTTCACATTGTTATTCCAAGTATTGTTTCACATTGTTATTCCAGGTGTAAAAACATAGTAGATTTGTTTTATGATTCAATTGCTTGTCATCCAGATGGCCACTTTAAAAGAATTATAAGTATTTATCAATTCACTCTTCAACATGACGTACCTTTTTCTTTGTGTTTATATTTATATTATGGTTTCTTTAAAACAGTAATTACAATTAATGCTCGGTTTAATAACTACAAACAAGTATAATTTTCATTTACTCCTATGCCATACTCACAAGCTAGTTGGTTTGATAAAGCGTACCTGCAAGTCTTTCCATGACAGTTCTTGCATCATTAGTTTATATAAATCACTTGTACTGAGTCAACTGGGGTACTGTCTACATGTTTGGTCACCCTATCAGAAGTTTTTAATCACTAAAATTGAAAGCAACCAGCATAAATTCCTCAACTAAATTTATTTTGGAAAATCGTCCCATGGTAAAAGAGAGTAAGCCTCGATTACAGTAATTGTTGTCAGTATTTTAATATTCAAAGCCTTCAATCTCGTAGGAAATAACTGGATGCAGTCTTTTTATATAAATGTGAGACATTTTCACTCAATGTATATTGTTGTCAATGTTCCGTTTCATGTTCAGAATTTCCATTCCCACTACACTTTTAAAGTGGCTCGTTTTAATTCTACTCAAAGGAAAAACTCATTTTTACATAGGACCTTCAGTTTTATCAATACCTTGCAAAACACTGACATATTCAAGAGTCTAAATAATTTTAGAAAGAATGTCCTGAATGAAAGAGTTGACTTGTGAATTTTATGAAACTTTGTGAACGTCTGTAAATGTAAATCCTGTAAACATCTCAAATGAAGAAATAATTCTCATAGTAAATTTATACTGTACAAGACTTATATGCCATAGTAAATTTATACAGTAGACTTGTATGTCATAGTACGTTTATACTGTACAAGACTTATATGCCATAGTAAGTTTATACTGTACAAGACTTGTATGTCATAGTAAATTTATACTGTAGACTTGTATGTCATAGTACGTTTATACAGTAGACTTGTATTCCATAGTAAATTTATACTGTAGACTTGTATGTCATAGTACGTTTATACTGTACAAGACTTATATGCCATAGTAAGTTTATACTGTAGACTTGTATGTCATAGTACGTTTATACTGTACAAGACTTATATGTCATAGTACGTTTATACTGTACAAGACTTGTATGTCATAGTAAATTTATACTGTAGACTTGTATGTCATAGTACGTTTATACAGTAGACTTGTATTCCATAGTAAATTTATACTGTAGACTTGTATGTCATAGTACGTTTATACTGTACAAGACTTATATGCCATAGTAAGTTTATACTGTAGACTTGTATGTCATAGTACGTTTATACTGTACAAGACTTATATGCCATAGTAAATTTATACTGTAGACTTGTATGTCATAGTACGTTTATACTGTACAAGACTTATATGCCATAGTAAATTTATACTGTAGACTTGTATGTCATAGTACGTTTATACTGTACAAGACTTATATGCCATAGTAAATTTATACTGTAGACTTGTATGTCATAGTACGTTTATACTGTACAAGACTTATATGCCATAGTAAGTTTATACTGTAGACTTGTATGTCATAGTACGTTTATACTGTACAAGACTTGTATGCCATAGTAAGTTTATACAGTAGACTTGTATTCCATAGTAAGTTTATACTGTACAAGACTTGTATGCCATAGTAAGTTTATACAGTAGAATTGTATTCCATAGTAAGTTTATACTGTAGACTTGTATTCCATAGTACGTTTATACTGTACAAGACTTGTATGCCATAGTAAGTTTATACAGTAGAATTGTATTCCATAGTAAGTTTATACTGTAGACTTGTATTCCATAGTAAGTTTATACTGTAGATTTGTATTCCATAGTAAGTTTATACTGTAGACTTGTATGCCATAGTAAGTTTATACTGTAGACTTGTATTCCATAGTAAGTTTATACTGTAGACTTGTATTCCATAGTAAGTTTATACTGTAGACTTGTATTCCATAGTAAGTTTATACTGTAGACTTGTATTCCATAGTAAGTTTATACTGTAGACTTGTATGCCATAGTAAGTTTATGCTGTAGACTTGTATTCCATAGTAAGTTTATACTGTAGACTTGTATTCCATAGTAAGTTTATGCTGTAGACTTGTATTCCATAGTAAGTTTATACTGTACTAGACTTGTATGCCATAGTAAGTTTATACTGTAGACTTGTATTCCATAGTAAATTTATACTGTAGACTTGTATGTCATAGTAAGTTTATACTGTAGACTTGTATTCCATAGTACGTTTATACTGTACAAGACTTGTATGCCATAGTAAGTTTATACAGTAGAATTGTATTCCATAGTAAGTTTATGCTGTAGACTTGTATTCCATAGTAAGTTTATACTGTAGACTTGTATTCCATAGTAAGTTTATATTGTAGACTTGTATTCCATAGTAAATTTATACTGTAGACTTGTATGTCATAGTAAGTTTATACTGTAGACTTGTATGCCATAGTAAGTTTATACTGTACAAGACTTGTATGTCATAGTACGTTTATACAGTAGACGTGTATGTCATAGTAAGTTTATACTGTAGACTTGTATGTCATAGTAAGTTTATACTGTACAAGACTTGTATGTCATAGTACGTTTATACAGTAGACTTGTATTCCATAGTAAGTTTATACTGTAGACTTGTATGTCATAGTAAGTTTATACTGTACAAGACTTGTTTGTCATAGTACGTTTATACAGTAGACTTGTATTCCATAGTAAGTTTATGCTGTAGACTTGTATTCCATAGTAAGTTTATACTGTAGACTTGTATTCCATAGTAAGTTTATACTGTAGACTTGTATTCCATAGTAAGTTTATATTGTAGACTTGTATTCCATAGTAAATTTATACTGTAGACTTGTATGTCATAGTAAGTTTATACTGTAGACTTGTATTCCATAGTAAGTTTATACTGTAGACTTGTATTCCATAGTAAGTTTATACTGTAGACTTGTATGTCATAGTAAGTTTATACTGTACAAGACTTGTATGTCATAGTACGTTTATACTGTAGACTTGTATGTCATAGTAAGTTTACACTGTACAAGACTAGTATGTCATAGTACGTTTATACTGTAGACTTGTATGTCATAGTAAGTTTATACTGTAGACTTATATGCCATAGTAAGTTTATACTGTACAAGACTTGTATGTCATAGTACGTTTATACTGTACAAGACTTGTATGCCATAGTAAGTTTATACAGTAGAATTGTATTCCATAGTAAGTTTATACTGTAGACTTGTATTCCATAGTAAGTTTATACTGTAGACTTGTATTCCATAGTAAGTTTATACTGTAGACTTGTATTCCATAGTACTTTTATACTGTACAAGACTTGTATGCCATAGTAAGTTTATACAGTAGACTTGTATGTCACAGTAAGTTTATACTGTAGACTTGTATTCCACAGCAATTTTATACTGTAGACTTGTATTCCATAGTAAGTTTATACTGTAGACTTGTATGCCATAGTAAGTTTATACTGTACTAGACTTGTATGTCATAGTACTTGTATGTCACAGTAAGTTTATACTGTAGACTTGTATGTCACAGTAAGTTTATACTGTACTAGACTTGTATTCCATAGTAAGTTTATACTGTAGACTTGTATTCCATAGTAAGTTTATTCTGTAGACTTGTATGTCACAGTAAGTTTATACTGTAGACTTGTATTCCATAGTAAGTTTATACTGTACTAGACTTGTATTCCATAGTAAGTTTATACTGTAGACTTGTATTCCATAGTAAGTTTATACTGTAGACTTGTATTCCATAGTAAGTTTATACTGTACTAGACTTGTATGTCATAGTAAGTTTATACTGTAGACTTATATGCCATAGTAAGTTTATACTGTACAAGACTTGTATGTCATAGTACGTTTATACTGTACAAGACTTGTATGCCATAGTAAGTTTATACAGTAGAATTGTATTCCATAGTAAGTTTATACTGTAGACTTGTATTCCATAGTAAGTTTATACTGTATACTTGTATTCCATAGTAAGTTTATACTGTATACTTGTATTCCATAGTAAGTTTATACTGTACTAGACTTGTATGTCATAGTACTTGTATGTCACAGTAAGTTTATACTGTAGACTTGTATTCCATAGTAAGTTTATACTGTAGACTTGTATTCCATAGTAAGTTTATTCTGTAGACTTGTATGTCACAGTAAGTTTATACTGTAGACTTGTATTCCATAGTAAGTTTATACTGTAGACTTGTATTCCATAGTAAGTTTATTCTGTAGACTTGTATGTCACAGTAAGTTTATACTGTAGACTTGTATTCCATAGTAAGTTTATACTGTACTAGACTTGTATTCCATAGTAAGTTTATACTTGTAGACTTGTATTCCATAGTAAGTTTATACTGTATACTTGTATTCCATAGTAAGTTTATACTGTACTAGACTTGTATGCCATAGTAAGTTTATACTATACAAGACTTGTATGTCATAGTACGTTTATACTGTAGACTTGTATTCCATAGTAAGTTTATACTGTAGACTTGTATTCCATAGTAAGTTTATACTGTACTAGACTTGTATGTCATAGTAAGTTTATACTGTAGACTTGTATTCCATAGTAAGTTTATACTGTATACTTGTATTCTATAGTAAGTTTATACTGTACTAGACTTGTATGCCATAGTAAGTTTATACTGTAGACTTGTATTCCATAGTAAGTTTATACTGTAGACTTGTATTCCATAGTAAGTTTATACTGTAGACTTGTATTCCATAGTAAGTTTATGCTGTAGACTTGTATTCCATAGTAAGTTTATATTGTAGACTTGTATTCCATAGTAAATTTATACTGTAGACTTGTATGTCATAGTAAGTTTATACTGTAGACTTGTATTCCATAGTAAGTTTATACTATAGACTTGTATGCCATAGTAAGTTTATATTGTAGACTTGTATTCCATAGTACGTTTATACTGTACAAGACTTGTATGCCATAGTAAGTTTATACTGTAGACTTGTATTCCATAGTACGTTTATACTGTACAAGACTTGTATGCCATAGTAAGTTTATACAGTAGAATTGTATTCCATAGTAAGTTTATGCTGTAGACTTGTATTCCATAGTAAGTTTATACTGTAGACTTGTATTCCATAGTAAGTTTATATTGTAGACTTGTATTCCATAGTAAATTTATACTGTAGACTTGTATGTCATAGTAAGTTTATACTGTAGACTTGTATGCCATAGTAAGTTTATACTGTACAAGACTTGTATGTCATAGTACGTTTATACAGTAGACGTGTATGTCATAGTAAGTTTATACTGTAGACTTGTATGTCATAGTAAGTTTATACTGTACAAGACTTGTATTCCATAGTAAGTTTATACTGTAGACTTGTATGTCATAGTAAGTTTACACTGTACAAGACTAGTATGTCATAGTACGTTTATACTGTAGACTTGTATGTCATAGTAAGTTTATACTGTAGACTTGTATGTCATAGTAAGTTTATACTGTAGACTTATATGCCATAGTACGTTTATACTGTACAAGACTTGTATGCCATAGTAAGTTTATACAGTAGAATTGTATTCCATAGTAAGTTTATACTGTAGACTTGTATTCCATAGTAAGTTTATACTATAGACTTGTATGCCATAGTAAGTTTATACAGTAGACTTGTATGTCACAGTAAGTTTATACTGTAGACTTGTATTCCACAGCAATTTTATACTGTAGACTTGTATTCCACAGTAAGTTTATACTGTAGACTTGTATGTCACAGTAAGGTTATACTGTAGACTTGTATTCCACAGTAATTTTATACTGTAGACTTGTATTCCACAGTAAGTTTATACAGTAGACTTGTATTCCATAGTAAGTTTATGCTGTAGACTTGTATTCCACAGTAAGTTTATACTGTAGACTTGTATTCCATAGTAATTTTATACTGTAGACTTGTATGTCA
This sequence comes from Glandiceps talaboti, assembly GCF_964340395.1. Lineage (NCBI taxonomy): Eukaryota > Metazoa > Hemichordata > Enteropneusta > Spengelidae > Glandiceps > Glandiceps talaboti. The sequence continues at coordinate 22,295,889 of NC_135566.1, read as the reverse complement.
TAGTAAGTTTACACTGTACAAGACTAGTATGTCATAGTACGTTTTTACTGTATTCTTGTATGTCATAGTAAGTTTATACTGTAGACTTATATGCCATAGTAAGTTTATACTGTAGACTTGTATGTCATAGTAAGTTTATACTGTAGACTTGTATTCCATAGTAAGTTTATTCTGTAGACTTGTATGTCACAGTAAGTTTATACTGTAGACTTGTATTCCATAGTAAGTTTATACTGTACTAGACTTGTATTCCATAGTAAGTTTATACTGTAGACTTGTATGTCATAGTAAGTTTACACTGTACAAGACTAGTATGTCATAGTACGTTTTTACTGTATTCTTGTATGTCATAGTAAGTTTATACTGTAGACTTATATGCCATAGTAAGTTTATACTGTACAAGACTTGTATGTCATAGTACGTTTATACTGTACAGGACTTGTATGCCATAGTAAGTTTATACAGTAGAATTGTATTCCATAGTAAGTTTATACTGTAGACTTGTATTCCATAGTAAGTTTATACTGTAGACTTGTATTCCATAGTACTTTTATACTGTACAAGACTTGTATGCCATAGTAAGTTTATACAGTAGACTTGTATGTCACAGTAAGTTTATACTGTAGACTTGTATTCCACAGTAATTTTATACTGTAGACTTGTATGCCATAGTAAGTTTATACTGTAGACTTGTATTCCATAGTAAGTTTATACTGTAGACTTGTATGCCATAGTAAGTTTATACTGTACTAGACTTGTATGTCATAGTACTTGTATGTCACAGTAAGTTTATACTGTAGACTTGTATTCCATAGTAAGTTTATTCTGTAGACTTGTATGTCACAGTAAGTTTATACTGTAGACTTGTATTCCATAGTAAGTTTATACTGTACTAGACTTGTATTCCATAGTAAGTTTATACTGTAGACTTGTATTCCATAGTAAGTTTATACTGTAGACTTGTATTCCATAGTAAGTTTATACTGTACTAGACTTGTATGTCATAGTAAGTTTATACTGTAGACTTGTATTCCATAGTAAGTTTATACTGTATACTTGTATGTCATAGTAAGTTTATACTATACAAGACTTGTATGTCATAGTACGTTTATACTGTAGACTTGTATTCCATAGTAAGTTTATACTGTAGACTTGTATTCCATAGTAAGTTTATACTGTACTAGACTTGTATGTCATAGTAAGTTTATACTGTAGACTTGTATTCCATAGTAAGTTTATACTGTATACTTGTATTCTATAGTAAGTTTATACTGTACTAGACTTGTATGCCATAGTAAGTTTATACTGTAGACTTGTATGTCATAGTAAGTTTATACTGTAGACTTGTATTCCATAGTAAGTTTATACTGTAGACTTGTATTCCATAGTAAGTTTATACTGTAGACTTGTATGCCATAGTAAGTTTATGCTGTAGACTTGTATTCCATAGTAAGTTTATACTGTAGACTTGTATTCCATAGTAAGTTTATGCTGTAGACTTGTATTCCATAGTAAGTTTATACTGTACTAGACTTGTATGCCATAGTAAGTTTATACTGTAGACTTGTATTCCATAGTAAATTTATACTGTAGACTTGTATGTCATAGTAAGTTTATACTGTAGACTTGTATTCCATAGTACGTTTATACTGTACAAGACTTGTATGCCATAGTAAGTTTATACAGTAGAATTGTATTCCATAGTAAGTTTATGCTGTAGACTTGTATTCCATAGTAAGTTTATACTGTAGACTTGTATTCCATAGTAAGTTTATATTGTAGACTTGTATTCCATAGTAAATTTATACTGTAGACTTGTATGTCATAGTAAGTTTATACTGTAGACTTGTATGCCATAGTAAGTTTATACTGTACAAGACTTGTATGTCATAGTACGTTTATACAGTAGACGTGTATGTCATAGTAAGTTTATACTGTAGACTTGTATGTCATAGTAAGTTTATACTGTACAAGACTTGTATGTCATAGTACGTTTATACAGTAGACTTGTATTCCATAGTAAGTTTATACTGTAGACTTGTATGTCATAGTAAGTTTATACTGTACAAGACTTGTTTGTCATAGTACGTTTATACAGTAGACTTGTATTCCATAGTAAGTTTATGCTGTAGACTTGTATTCCATAGTAAGTTTATACTGTAGACTTGTATTCCATAGTAAGTTTATACTGTAGACTTGTATTCCATAGTAAGTTTATATTGTAGACTTGTATTCCATAGTAAATTTATACTGTAGACTTGTATGTCATAGTAAGTTTATACTGTAGACTTGTATTCCATAGTAAGTTTATACTGTAGACTTGTATTCCATAGTAAGTTTATACTGTAGACTTGTATGTCATAGTAAGTTTATACTGTACAAGACTTGTATGTCATAGTACGTTTATACTGTAGACTTGTATGTCATAGTAAGTTTACACTGTACAAGACTAGTATGTCATAGTACGTTTATACTGTAGACTTGTATGTCATAGTAAGTTTATACTGTAGACTTATATGCCATAGTAAGTTTATACTGTACAAGACTTGTATGTCATAGTACGTTTATACTGTACAAGACTTGTATGCCATAGTAAGTTTATACAGTAGAATTGTATTCCATAGTAAGTTTATACTGTAGACTTGTATTCCATAGTAAGTTTATACTGTAGACTTGTATTCCATAGTAAGTTTATACTGTAGACTTGTATTCCATAGTACTTTTATACTGTACAAGACTTGTATGCCATAGTAAGTTTATACAGTAGACTTGTATGTCACAGTAAGTTTATACTGTAGACTTGTATTCCACAGCAATTTTATACTGTAGACTTGTATTCCATAGTAAGTTTATACTGTAGACTTGTATGCCATAGTAAGTTTATACTGTACTAGACTTGTATGTCATAGTACTTGTATGTCACAGTAAGTTTATACTGTAGACTTGTATGTCACAGTAAGTTTATACTGTACTAGACTTGTATTCCATAGTAAGTTTATACTGTAGACTTGTATTCCATAGTAAGTTTATTCTGTAGACTTGTATGTCACAGTAAGTTTATACTGTAGACTTGTATTCCATAGTAAGTTTATACTGTACTAGACTTGTATTCCATAGTAAGTTTATACTGTAGACTTGTATTCCATAGTAAGTTTATACTGTAGACTTGTATTCCATAGTAAGTTTATACTGTACTAGACTTGTATGTCATAGTAAGTTTATACTGTAGACTTATATGCCATAGTAAGTTTATACTGTACAAGACTTGTATGTCATAGTACGTTTATACTGTACAAGACTTGTATGCCATAGTAAGTTTATACAGTAGAATTGTATTCCATAGTAAGTTTATACTGTAGACTTGTATTCCATAGTAAGTTTATACTGTATACTTGTATTCCATAGTAAGTTTATACTGTATACTTGTATTCCATAGTAAGTTTATACTGTACTAGACTTGTATGTCATAGTACTTGTATGTCACAGTAAGTTTATACTGTAGACTTGTATTCCATAGTAAGTTTATACTGTAGACTTGTATTCCATAGTAAGTTTATTCTGTAGACTTGTATGTCACAGTAAGTTTATACTGTAGACTTGTATTCCATAGTAAGTTTATACTGTAGACTTGTATTCCATAGTAAGTTTATTCTGTAGACTTGTATGTCACAGTAAGTTTATACTGTAGACTTGTATTCCATAGTAAGTTTATACTGTACTAGACTTGTATTCCATAGTAAGTTTATACTTGTAGACTTGTATTCCATAGTAAGTTTATACTGTATACTTGTATTCCATAGTAAGTTTATACTGTACTAGACTTGTATGCCATAGTAAGTTTATACTATACAAGACTTGTATGTCATAGTACGTTTATACTGTAGACTTGTATTCCATAGTAAGTTTATACTGTAGACTTGTATTCCATAGTAAGTTTATACTGTACTAGACTTGTATGTCATAGTAAGTTTATACTGTAGACTTGTATTCCATAGTAAGTTTATACTGTATACTTGTATTCTATAGTAAGTTTATACTGTACTAGACTTGTATGCCATAGTAAGTTTATACTGTAGACTTGTATTCCATAGTAAGTTTATACTGTAGACTTGTATTCCATAGTAAGTTTATACTGTAGACTTGTATTCCATAGTAAGTTTATGCTGTAGACTTGTATTCCATAGTAAGTTTATATTGTAGACTTGTATTCCATAGTAAATTTATACTGTAGACTTGTATGTCATAGTAAGTTTATACTGTAGACTTGTATTCCATAGTAAGTTTATACTATAGACTTGTATGCCATAGTAAGTTTATATTGTAGACTTGTATTCCATAGTACGTTTATACTGTACAAGACTTGTATGCCATAGTAAGTTTATACTGTAGACTTGTATTCCATAGTACGTTTATACTGTACAAGACTTGTATGCCATAGTAAGTTTATACAGTAGAATTGTATTCCATAGTAAGTTTATGCTGTAGACTTGTATTCCATAGTAAGTTTATACTGTAGACTTGTATTCCATAGTAAGTTTATATTGTAGACTTGTATTCCATAGTAAATTTATACTGTAGACTTGTATGTCATAGTAAGTTTATACTGTAGACTTGTATGCCATAGTAAGTTTATACTGTACAAGACTTGTATGTCATAGTACGTTTATACAGTAGACGTGTATGTCATAGTAAGTTTATACTGTAGACTTGTATGTCATAGTAAGTTTATACTGTACAAGACTTGTATTCCATAGTAAGTTTATACTGTAGACTTGTATGTCATAGTAAGTTTACACTGTACAAGACTAGTATGTCATAGTACGTTTATACTGTAGACTTGTATGTCATAGTAAGTTTATACTGTAGACTTGTATTCCATAGTAAGTTTATGCTGTAGACTTGTATTCCATAGTAAGTTTATATTGTAGACTTGTATTCCATAGTAAATTTATACTGTAGACTTGTATGTCATAGTAAGTTTATACTGTAGACTTGTATTCCATAGTAAGTTTATACTATAGACTTGTATGCCATAGTAAGTTTATATTGTAGACTTGTATTCCATAGTACGTTTATACTGTACAAGACTTGTATGCCATAGTAAGTTTATACTGTAGACTTGTATTCCATAGTACGTTTATACTGTACAAGACTTGTATGCCATAGTAAGTTTATACAGTAGAATTGTATTCCATAGTAAGTTTATGCTGTAGACTTGTATTCCATAGTAAGTTTATACTGTAGACTTGTATTCCATAGTAAGTTTATATTGTAGACTTGTATTCCATAGTAAATTTATACTGTAGACTTGTATGTCATAGTAAGTTTATACTGTAGACTTGTATGCCATAGTAAGTTTATACTGTACAAGACTTGTATGTCATAGTACGTTTATACAGTAGACGTGTATGTCATAGTAAGTTTATACTGTAGACTTGTATGTCATAGTAAGTTTATACTGTACAAGACTTGTATTCCATAGTAAGTTTATACTGTAGACTTGTATGTCATAGTAAGTTTACACTGTACAAGACTAGTATGTCATAGTACGTTTATACTGTAGACTTGTATGTCATAGTAAGTTTATACTGTAGACTTGTATGTCATAGTAAGTTTATACTGTAGACTTATATGCCATAGTACGTTTATACTGTACAAGACTTGTATGCCATAGTAAGTTTATACAGTAGAATTGTATTCCATAGTAAGTTTATACTGTAGACTTGTATTCCATAGTAAGTTTATACTATAGACTTGTATGCCATAGTAAGTTTATACAGTAGACTTGTATGTCACAGTAAGTTTATACTGTAGACTTGTATTCCACAGCAATTTTATACTGTAGACTTGTATTCCACAGTAAGTTTATACTGTAGACTTGTATGTCACAGTAAGGTTATACTGTAGACTTGTATTCCACAGTAATTTTATACTGTAGACTTGTATTCCACAGTAAGTTTATACAGTAGACTTGTATTCCATAGTAAGTTTATGCTGTAGACTTGTATTCCATAGTAATTTTATACTGTAGACTTGTATGTCATAGTAAGTTTATACTGTAGACTTGTATTCCATAGTAATTTTATACAGTAGACTTGTATGTCATAGTAAGTTTATACTGTAGACTTGTATTCCATAGTAATTTTATACTGTAGACTTGTATGTCATAGTAAGTTTACACTGTACAAGACTAGTATGTCATAGTACGTTTTTACTGTATTCTTGTATGTCATAGTAAGTTTATACTGTAGACTTATATGCCATAGTAAGTTTATACTGTAGACTTGTATGTCATAGTAAGTTTATACTGTAGACTTGTATTCCATAGTAAGTTTATTCTGTAGACTTGTATGTCACAGTAAGTTTATACTGTAGACTTGTATTCCATAGTAAGTTTATACTGTACTAGACTTGTATTCCATAGTAAGTTTATACTGTAGACTTGTATGTCATAGTAAGTTTACACTGTACAAGACTAGTATGTCATAGTACGTTTTTACTGTATTCTTGTATGTCATAGTAAGTTTATACTGTAGACTTATATGCCATAGTAAGTTTATACTGTACAAGACTTGTATGTCATAGTACGTTTATACTGTACAGGACTTGTATGCCATAGTAAGTTTATACAGTAGAATTGTATTCCATAGTAAGTTTATACTGTAGACTTGTATTCCATAGTAAGTTTATACTGTAGACTTGTATTCCATAGTACTTTTATACTGTACAAGACTTGTATGCCATAGTAAGTTTATACAGTAGACTTGTATGTCACAGTAAGTTTATACTGTAGACTTGTATTCCACAGTAATTTTATACTGTAGACTTGTATGCCATAGTAAGTTTATACTGTAGACTTGTATTCCATAGTAAGTTTATACTGTAGACTTGTATGCCATAGTAAGTTTATACTGTACTAGACTTGTATGTCATAGTACTTGTATGTCACAGTAAGTTTATACTGTAGACTTGTATTCCATAGTAAGTTTATTCTGTAGACTTGTATGTCACAGTAAGTTTATACTGTAGACTTGTATTCCATAGTAAGTTTATACTGTACTAGACTTGTATTCCATAGTAAGTTTATACTGTAGACTTGTATTCCATAGTAAGTTTATACTGTAGACTTGTATTCCATAGTAAGTTTATACTGTACTAGACTTGTATGTCATAGTAAGTTTATACTGTAGACTTGTATTCCATAGTAAGTTTATACTGTATACTTGTATGTCATAGTAAGTTTATACTATACAAGACTTGTATGTCATAGTACGTTTATACTGTAGACTTGTATTCCATAGTAAGTTTATACTGTAGACTTGTATTCCATAGTAAGTTTATACTGTACTAGACTTGTATGTCATAGTAAGTTTATACTGTAGACTTGTATTCCATAGTAAGTTTATACTGTATACTTGTATTCTATAGTAAGTTTATACTGTACTAGACTTGTATGCCATAGTAAGTTTATACTGTAGACTTGTATGTCATAGTAAGTTTATACTGTAGACTTGTATTCCATAGTAAGTTTATACTGTAGACTTGTATGCCATAGTAAATTTATACTGTAGACTTGTATGCCATATAGTAGTCACATACTGATGAATAGAATCAACAACAACAACAACAACAACAACAACAACAACAACAACAACAACAACAAGAAATACTCAATAAGTGTCCGTTATCTGGCAGTGCCTGTTTGTTCAAACCCCACGAGTGGTTTGAATTTCACTGAGTGTTTTCATTTTCGTTGGGGTATTTAATAGTAACCTAACAGTATTGTTTAACAGTGGTAGTTCTATGTATAGAGTAACTTAAGAGTATTGTTTAACAGTGGTAGTTCTATGTATAGAGTAACTTAAGAGTATTGTTTAACAGTGGTAGTTCTATGTATAGAGTAACTTAACAGTATTGTTTAACAGTGGTAGTTCTATGTATAGAGTAACTTAACAGTATTGTTTAACAGTGGTAGTTCTGTGTACAGAGTAACTTAACAGTATTGTTTAACAGTGGTAGTTCTATGTATACAGTAACTTAAGAGTATTGTTTAACACTGGTAGTTCTATGTTTACAGTAACTTAACAGTATTGTTTAACAGTGGTAGTTATATATATAGAGTAAACTTAACAGCGTTGTTTAACAGTAGTAGTTCTGTGTATAGAGTAACTTAACAGTATTGTTTAACAGTGGTAGTTCTATGTATACAGTAACTTAATAGCGTTGTTTAACAGTGGTCGTTCTATGTATACAGTAACTTAACAATGGTAGTTCTATAGATAAAATATGTTTGAATGACGTATCATATGTAGGAAAATTTACTTCTCTCTGTGTTCCAAAATCTAAGAACTATAAAGCTGGGGGTCATTGACATGAAATGAATTAAATAGTAGTATCAATACTAATTACAACGTACATTTCAGGACAGAATTGAACACAAATCCACTCTTAATGCCATATGTTGTCAGTTATCTTCCGTAGCCAGGAATCATATGTATACCATTATTCATGCCTTGTCGGCCTTATGCCTCTTTTATCTGTATTTAATATGATAAGCTTACTAGGGTCCTCACTTTAGCTGTGCCCTTAATTTAAATAAAAAGTTTTTCCAGTCGCGATCTTCTTTGCTTTCCTAATGAAATGATGTGCACGGTTTTTTTTTCATTTATACTATATTCTTTGCATAATGAAAAATGAATATATTTTATTTGGATAGTGTAGCATTTTGTTATTCATTGGTTTTATGGTACCAGCACACCAATATACGTGTATTTATCAAATAAAGCAGAAAAAGAGGAACATTTAGCAGGTACTGTATTGTGATACGTCACGTCACGATACATTACGAATATAATGAAGAACTGAGAGAAAAGAGGAGATTCCATTGTATCATTGAAAACGATAGTGATATACATCTACAGTTTTTCATCTGTTGCTGGTAAACAAAAATAAGAAAAGTGAAAAGAGAAACCAGCAAAATTATTTGAATGACCATGGCTATTGAAAAGTTATTGGCTATTATCCATCAATCAAAACTAACAACGATGGCCTTGTCATTGCTCATTTCATTGATGACAACGGTAGTTGATGGAAACACATGTCGTACCATAAGCTACTTGTTCATTTGTCAATTGTGGTACTTTTGGCAAAATTTGCCAAAATAATCGATGTCGGTATAAGATGAGGTAATTACTAAAGTGTGCCTTTGTTCACTCTTCTGATTAGTGTAACATACAACTGTACAATTCTATGTAAAAGTTAAACTGTGTGGTATTTAGTCATATAACTTTACACTTATGTTGTAAAATTCGTTTGAAATAAGTAATGCTATATTGTGAATTTATATGTAATTGTACATTGTACGACTTTTCTTCGACTTTATGTGTTCGTTTTACAATCGACCAAACTGGTTTGGGGTTGTATTTGGTAGTTATTAGCAATGACGTCATCAAATTGGAAAATTGAACACAGCTTTATTAGACTTTGGAAATATATTAACTGTTTGATGGGAGACGTTTAATATTAAAATCCCTAAAATGATAGGAGATTGCAGAAATCACTAACTTGGGCATTTATGATCTCACACTGACTCACGAAAACAAGAAAAGGGTGTCTACGGGAAACACAAATATGTTGAAAACCGTGGTAAACTTGAGAAAGAAGCGTAATAATTCGATATGGGTTAGTATAAAGGACCAGGGGAAACACTTCTAACTAGAGTACTGAACTGATTTGAAGCGACATACGGATGGAAAACTAATATAGGTATCAAATGAACAACACTTGTGAGTTTTGACACTTGAAGAATAAACTATATGTATGTTTAATTCTGCAAAGAAAGAAATTCTTATTCGACTGTTTCACCCCCAGGGTTTGATCTGGTCGTGGTCATCTTTGCCATACAAGTTGAATTGTACTTTGTAAAGTCGGCAAGTTAAAAAGAAAACACGGTCTATCAGGTATTCGTTTAAAAACTATAAATCACTCAATAAAACGAGGTAAGTCTCCCTTTGAGTACTATTTTTACAGATGTAAAGTGTAACTAGACAATTCTTGTTTTCATCTACTGTTGGACAACGCCCTTGTGAGGGAAATCGATTCCTTTGTCCTATTCCGATGACCTTGAGCGTTTCACACGCGAGGGCATGTAGTTAGTAACCACTAGACGGTTATCAAAGGATTGTGGGTAATAATCGCCATGCCACCAGACAAATATACGTAGCGGATGACTCATGGCTAACGACAGTACGGGCATTCGGGGCAACGGCCTCATTTCATTCTTCAACAGATTTGCCGACGTTTGAACTCTTGAAAATTGTCATTCTTGAAAGACGTCGACTACACAAAGAAATGGGTCAACTTTATGTTTTGGTATTTGGTTATAAACTGTAAATTTGGAAAGGGGGGGGGGGTTTGACATATAGCAGAAGAAAGAAGAAAGATAGATTGAAGTGACAATATATCACATGTCTGTTAACAAAGATGTACCATCGTTAGTGAAAGTCGGCTTTATAGCGAAAAGAAATCAATTGCAGGCAGGAAAAGCACTACCGTTTAGTAGCATTTTAAAACTAAGCATTTGATCTCGACAACCTTAACTTGGGTTTTTATCGGTAGGATCGGACTGGTGCATAACATCGGTAAAACATCAAAGACTGTACACCATGGCCGGGTTTTAGTGTCACTGTATTTTATTACATGTAATTGCGCATTTACATGATACATCACTGTTGGAAAACATCGTGAATCATCCCAACTACGCATGCGCATCATTGCTGACAGAACTTAAAACGGTAAATTTGATCTCTCTGTACATTTTACAACCATATACTAATTTGAATTATATCACGTGTTTCAATTTAATAAACTCTAAGAGTGTACAGATACAGTTACACGTAATGAGTTGCTTGATAATGTTCATCTTACTCAATACGTAAAGAATGCCACCCAAATTGGTGATGTGTAAAGAATCATTTGAATTTATAAACAAAATATTTACATCTTGTGTGAAAGGGAAATTTAAGTTGATTGTCTCCGACAAGTCTACACCATTCGATCACGTGTAATAAAAATGATCATCCCGTGTTCTTGTATCAGCTAATCACTTTCAGCCAATCAACTTTAAGTGCTGCATCCTTTACTATTGTACAACTACAACTATACTTGTCATACTTTGTCATTTCTGTAACTAGAGAAAAGGGAATGTTGTCTGGAAAATTCAAATGAGTGTTGACATGTTCCTAAAAATAATGGAAAATAAGAGATATTTTGCAATGATAAAATTCAAAATCCTAAATTCAATTCTGTCCTGATGACAAATATATCAGGTGACGATGGCAGAGATAAGACATGAAAGAATTCTAAATCAGGAGTTGCAAATCGTCATTCAACCATGTACAACAATCACCTAAAGTCATAAACATGAATGAATAATTGATGGAAAGGTTGATCTGGCTGATCACTTAACAAAATAGAGTTTTTTCTGTTACAAAATTGATTGGTATGATGAAAAAATGCACGATTGTATTATGAAAATAAATAACAACTCGCAAAAAGTCTGGCAGTTTAGAAGAAAAACAACAGGTTTAACAATATTATTCAACTTTAAAAAGATTGGTTGCTTTGGTTACTTGGGTATTCAGCGGAATGAACAAAGTAGTTGTTGTGTTTATACCAGGTTCACAAATCATCTTGACATTCATAACATGGTATTCGACACGTTCACAAAGTAAAATAACAGTCTGCCGATTCGTTAACAATATTTTCATCCTGCAGAGAATACTGACGACTTTACAAAATTACGCAAGGAAAAAGTCTTTTACAAATTTACATTCATTTTGTATCGTTGACAGTCAACCTGCAATGACTGCGTCTCCTTTGTACAAATTTAAACTTAAAAAACCCCAGGAAATCTAAACTCTGAAATCTGCGATACATGTACTGGAAGAACTCATTTATAAGATTCTTGGATTGTATTTTGTGTAGAATGTTTTGTGTGTTCTGATCCGGGAATCAAAACTCCTCGCCGTAACCATAACCGTACTTCCTTATAAGGAATATCGCACAATTTTTATAAATTTACAAAATTTGTAATAAATTAACAAACGGCAGATATATCGCAGTCAGCTGTACAGTGTCCTCAAGAGGCTTACTACGACAAAATATACACAAACAAATTAACTTAAAAACCCCTCAGAAATACTAACAATAACACGTTCCAATTTAGCATCATGCATGATGCAAAGAGTGATTTCTGATCAGGAAGAAAAATCGACTAACTTTAGTGAGGAGTACATACGTACGTCTAAGATGTGAAACTTTTTTTCACTTGTGAAATTGGCGTATGGGTAGTTGATGACCCGTGTAACGTCTGAATACTACAGTTCATCGTACCCTTAACCACGACTAAATTACACGTTTTACGGCCCGGGGGGAAATGACACACTTTACAGTACTATCACCTGCGTTCCCTGCAATAAATAGGGCAAGATTTTCGCTGAGTTCCTTGGCCAAGATCCAAAATAAACTAATATACATATATAATACATTTCAAAATGGACATTTTATAAGTTACAAGTTTTTTTTTTAAATCTTTGTAATATTTAATCTGATAAGTTTTCGAGTTGACGGTGGATAATCCAGAGTCGTTATTTTTTATATACTTTTCTTGGCAGTGGTTGAACAAATCGTAAAGGCAGTTCCTTATGACAATGATAAAATATTGACTGGCCACAGGAAATGAAATTATCGTTTGGGTTATTATTTGTTTTTGTTTTCCATTTATGTTTCATTTATACGCTACAAAATGCCAAATAGCTTCCTGTTTGGACGACCATACTTTGGCCAGGTCACGTGTCAAATGCAACAACACAATGGAAATGTATCTGAGCGTCTACATAAGTCCGGACATGGTTTGTCCAAAACTGCCCAAGCATTACCGTACAATGGACATTCGCGTGTCGTACCAGACGCTCAATTTCCGAGACGTGTGCCTGGCCTACTTGTTACGGCGACTCGCTGACTGACCAAATATTTAGCTATCAAAAAATGGTTGGGTCAGGTTGTGTGCTGACGTTTGACAATGATGACGAGGTCAAATTGAGGTCAACATACAACTGAAGTGTATTTCCTCTGAAACGCAGACTGAATGTAAACAAAGACCTGCTGGGGAATTAAGATCAAATTACAAAACAGAATGAGAACAACTAACAAAATAAGCCTGCAACAGAACTGTTTTACTGGTAAAAAAGGTAAACAAATCAAACAAATCTGACCACATTATCTTCTAATGTTATTTCATCGGATACTTTGTGACAGTAGAAAGCTCCGCCACTCAGTTATTACAATAGTCGATACAGACATTTACAGTATTGCATCTGTTCTCAGACTATAGTGGTCTTAGCATTTGTGTAAAACTGAACGTCAGCACTGGTCTACATTATAGGTTTACGACCAATGGGAAAGCACTCAATTACTGCCATGTAAAGGAAAACAAAGAGGAAACAGACACACGTAGCTGATTAAACTTTTACAAGAAACACACAATCGTAGAGAAATGATCACAAATTGATCACATAATGACCATGGCCATTTGGCCGTTGTCCAGTCGATGAGGCAATGGTTAATTAAATGTGATAAATGCTTATGTAAATGACAGAGCAAAGTTTGTACAAAATCAATGTCAAAGGTCGGAAAGTTCAAAAATCTTAAGTTTACAAATTTTAAGTAATAAACAAAAACCCATAGATTCTTTTAAAGTTCTATTTACAAAATTCTTTGGTTGTAAACTTTTCATTGATAAGTAGTCCCTCCGCAGAAAAATATCCATTGCTGGTGCAACTGTTGGCGGACAGTTTGAATTCGAAAACTGAGATATCCCCTGGTTCCATATGAATTTCTTCATGACCGCACATACGTTGGTAGTTTGGGAGTGATGTAGGCTGTAATGAGCGTGGTTCTCATCTTTAACAGTTGCCAAGGCGACGCAACAAGTGGCAGTATAAAGGTTTTGAGTAATGAAAATTACTGGGATGTTTTGCAAGAACTTCGACTCCACCTTCCCTTTTTAGACCAAAGTGGCTACCTGTGGAGATGAGGAGATAACAAGTGAGTTAATGATATAGGCCTATCTGACAATCAAACTAACAAAACAGATAATTCTTACAGACATACAAACGGGTATAAAGCCAAAGAAATCCGACGCTTTACATTGTATCGTACTTGTGTGGAGGTAGGTGTTAAAAATATTTATGTTCTCCTGACGATGTTATAAACCTAAACGTTGAAAGTGAATGGTTCTCCTGACAGTGTACATATTTCATCATGTTAGTTAGCCTGTTTGGCAAAGTGCCAACATAATAACCTCCAACGATTGAACTATCAAAAAAATTTACTGCGAGGAAAGCTTTACCTCACAATGGTTACTATGGGTACATTACTTTGCAAGATAAAATGAAATATGAATTAATTCTACGCTTGCTTCACTGCGGCCAATAATTTTACTTGTCTTTTCTTTCTTGACAATTTTTGAGCACAACTTAAAAATGTTATTTGTTCTTATTGTATATATGTATTACGTTTACAATAAGATGACTGAGGTTGTACGTTACACACGTCAATACTAGTAAGCATTTTAATTTTCTCTTTGTTTTCCTTTTAGTGGTATATATTCAAATCAATTTCGAAGGAGTTACTCAAACTACATCAATTTTACAACGAATGTGTTTGCTTTCTTCACTTGCAGTGAAATTAACCAAGTCGGTCTTTTGTTTATGACCGTCAGTTGCTACGCGACCCCCGCCAAGACCGTCTGCCTTGTCAGATGACATTCTGGTTTGTATACAAAATAGTTGGAAAATAGCTCTCTCCTCAGGACACCCTGTCTTTTGTTAAGTTTTCAATTCAAAACATCAATGTATTTATTTACATCACAATTTCGGCGGCACCACCCCAGCTACGCAAGTTTCAGTGTTACCTGGCAACCATGGCGAGGCACGGTAAAAACAGAGTACAATGGGCTTTAAAATGTGGCCCCTGGTAAAACTTCCAAGGGCAGGCATCTTGGAATGGGTCTTAGTACGCGATCGAGAGCATGCGCCGTTGTTTACTGCGTTCTCCCCGTACTTACTTCGCCTTGATTTAAATAATACATTGTACTATGGCTAAGCATGTCACGACGTGTATGAAAGCATAGACCCTACACAGGGTCTATGATGAAAGCAATATCACAGACACAGACACAGACACAGACACAGACACAGGCACAGGCACAGGCACAGACAGACACAGACACAGACACGAAGAGACGGACACAGACACAGACACAGACACAGACACAGACACAGACAGACATAGACACATTATGTATATTATATATATATATATATATATATATATATATATATATATATATATATATATATATATATATATATACTTCTTTGATAATATATATATATATATATATCACTGGATAAAGTAGTGCTCAACATTTCCCTGGATAAAATAGTGTTCAACGCTGTGACAACGACAGAAGAGTCCAAGAGAATAGAAATCATAACATATGCGAAGAACTGAGACAGAACTGAGCTGTTTCACGCTTACACACACGATCATCAGACAACTGAAAATTCAACTATATACTTATATTACGTCGATTAAACGTTATTTAGATGTCACTTTTACTCTGCTTTTAGTGGGGGCTGTAACAGGAGCAGCTCTACGGGTGAGAGGCTCGCGACTGAAATGTAAACAAAGAAACAGAACTAGTGCACCCGATCTAAATTTAACCATAGACGTGGTGTCAGTTGACATCCGCCCCCGCATTTGACGGTTCGTATGTCTGGGATCGATGTAAGTGTGCCGCCGCACGCGTACTACGGTCATGGTGATACAAAGCAATTAACTTTAACACCCGTCATGAAACAACGACACTGACACTGTTCCAAACGCTCGCTTTTTTCCACTGTGCAGTAATGGCGGGAAATACACACGTGGCGTCATCGAAAATATATCGTCTGGCAAAGTACATCGTATAGTAATAATGGCGTTAGAGTAGAGGGCGCGTCACGTGCCAAGCAATCTGAGCTGTCTGGCATAGATGACTCATTCATTCTTTTGTTTATATTGGAAAGAAACATCTCTAAAAACCACAGATAATAAGTAAGTGTTACTTATCTGTGCTAAAACTTAAGCCTATTGATGAAGATTTTAGCTGTTTAAAAATTCATCAACAATCATGACAAAATGATTCACGAGTGTGACATCCTTTGTGGTCAGTGAGACTACGTGTACGACAACAATGTTTTTTTTTTTATTATGGCCAATTCAAAATAATGTATACTATTTGTAAAAAAAATTAAATCAATATCTACAGGACGCGACAATTCGTTAAAAATTGAAATTCCTAGGTGCAACTTGTGTCCTTGAGTCCGAACACCATAGCTTCAATATAAAAGATTTGTCCTCGAAAACCATCTCTTTTTTATGTGTTTATTGATTTGATACTTTTGTCGTCAATTGTACCATTGTAAATACCATGGTGACAATGCTGTGGTGACCGCCACTTTATTTTCACAGCTCTGTAATCATAAACAAGGAAGTCAACGTACTGTCGACTCTGCTAAGATTTGATTTACCGAAGAGACGAGGATTTGGGTGAAACGAGTGCGTCCGTTCTTGTTTGCAGTAACAGCTGACACGAATTATAAAATGAATAACTCTCAGGGAAGAAATAAAATACATATTCTAGTAGTGACGTCAACTTAAAGTATTCAAAAACGAGTGACAATAGGGTGACCCGAATACTGAAATACTGCAATATAACACGAGAATGGCGTTTTAGTGACCCTGGCCTGAATATGGCCTATTTGATAAAATGTGCGATAATAACATACATACCTTCAAGGTCATTTAGTCCATACAATTAGGTTAGACATCATCTTTTGATCACGTAAATGGCAGCAAATATATGACACATGAGTAAAACTCCATCGCAAGTTTTGCACAAATAACGGACACCGTCTAACAGGCATTGTTCCACCACGTCCTGCACTGTCGGCAGTTTCGTGTGTGCATATCTAACGTCCATCTCATCGCCAATTTCTCGTAGTCTCTTGGCTACCTCTTCGACTGTACTGTCCATTTTCTCCTCGTCCGTCAAGTCCATGACTGCTGCTGCATTAGACGTTGTCTGCGGAGAAATTATGCAGAGACGCGTATAAGTACTGTGTAAATGGGTCGCCGTGCTTTTGCGTGACCTTCTCGTACACGTCAATATGTAATACATGTATTACGATTAGTGATAATAACAGCGTTCCTAGTAGTATAATAGGTGGATGATAGACCATGCGTTATTCGCCGGAGTCGAATTGGGTTGTGTGATCTCTTGCCGGTTAAGTGTATCTCTGCTGCTCTTTGTGTTATGTGTGCTGTATTGTACTAGTTGTTTGTTGACATCATTTTAGTTCAGGGACTGTCTCCCGCACGTTTTATTCATAAGCCGGTATAAATAGCCATGATGAAATCGAGTGTTGATTGGACGAGAAAGTTGGCACACGCAACGTCGACATAAATTGGGCGTGGTGCCAAGCTGCCAATCATTTAAACAGGTAGGTACTCTGTGAGCGGCTGGCAACTATTGTCGATTGTTTACAAACACCACGTGTTGCGACATAACTGTCCAAAACTAAATCTATTATGTATACTGGCCGTGATCAAACGGTATATTTGCGGCGCCGTTCCGCGCTGTGAAGTTTGACAATCATCCAACCTGCGCGCCAAAGAAGTGTGTTCCTTGGGAAAGAGAGCAAACAATGTACCATCGATGTATTGTGCTTATTGTATCTAGGCCACATAGTAGAGTAACAAGTATTCAATTTCAACAAATATCATATTTTAAAAAAATGGGCTAAGTGTCGACGTTTCTGAAAGACTTCGGAACTTTCAGAAACGTCGACACTTAGCCAAAACAGTTTTTTATTTGTATGATCTGAAATTATGGTTCAGACTTTTGGAGTGGTTCAAAAAAACCCGAAGGGATTAGTATATAGTTGAGAGATAGGTCAATATTAATCATGGCGATAAGCCAATTTAAGTATCAACAGGTCAACATCGACGAAGAACAGTTTTCGAGGACGGATCCCGTTTTTCAAGTTCGGAAGAACGGTTCACGGCTGAAGCTCGAAGGGAGGGACGTGACTCGAGGGGAAAATGATTAGAAGTCAAGCCCGTTGGTTTTGCGCAAGTGCAAGTAATAAACGTAATGTAACCTTCAACCTATGTGGATATAGTCAGCCACTTCTTTAATATTGATCTTTATTTTCATGGTTTGAAAAGCAATTTTGAAAGCAATCAGGTACATATAATGGAGAAATTGATGGCTAATCAACTGTGATTTAATTAAGGTGCTAAACGGCAATACGGAAATCGCGTAGAAAGTACGACGCCATCGCTAGTCGGTGTATTCCCAGAGAAATCCCCGTTGTCGTCAGTCGCTGTAAATGTGCTTACTGAAGCAATTCTTTTGAAGCATGATAACTATTAGACCACAATGGAACTAGCTGGATTAAACGCTGCGTATACACCAATGCATCGGATTGCAGTGCGTGGGCCGGATATAAAAGCTATTTTTTTTACAACTTGTAGCATACCGTCATACTCACACGCGTTCAGCGGGCGACCTGTCGCGTGTCGCACACTATGTTAATGAGAGCGCCGCGTGTATGTCAAACTAGCGGGAAAATATCCACTCCCGACTCGTAACAAACTACTTTGTCCGAAGAATCATAACAGCATATTAAAATATTATAACAAAGAAGCGAATGTTTTTTTTAAACATATGAAAATACGAAATACATTTAGTATTAAGTTGTACGCAAATTTATTGCTCAGGTCGTGTGTTATAACCAGTCCCAAGACGCCCATCATAATATATTGACTAGACACAGGCATACCCCAAAGTGTACCATCGTAAAGTTAATAAAGATAAAAAAAATCTTTTTTATGTGCATATGATCTCGGCATATGGCGTGATTGGTCTCTGACAAAGTTTGGCTTAGTAGAACGTTAACTTCTACAGCAGAAGTCAATTCTGTATTCATGTTCACGTTTAAATTCTCTAACGCCGCTTCAATCGATCGACAGTCGTTTGTCCGGCGCCAAATCGAGGAAGCACGTATCGGAAAGGCCATGCGTGGTCAGCCATGGGCTTAGTGGCAGGCGAGACACTAGGACTCTACACGTCTCCAAAACTTTGGTACATTTTAAACTAAACAGTTACGACTTCAGTACATGTAGCTAGATCTGAACGATCTTTAGCACCATCAGATGGAAAATCGTAAGGATATGTAACAATGAGATGAACAATTATTACGAATAAATGAATGATATGTTGGCGTATCACATCACATCACATCACATCACATCACATCACACCACACAATATCACACCATGGTCACACCATATAAAACCACTTGTTAATAATATTGTTAATAATAGTGTAAACCTAATACTTACACCCTATATTATAAATTTCATGATTCATTTGTATAGCGTCACGAAACAGCTGCAATGATATCCTGGAATAAAGATTCGTTTTTTTTTCATCGCTATCTATTTCGAAACTTTACTTTGGCTCATCATGCAGTTAACCATTAAGCCTAGATGTTTGTATGCAGTGTGAGACACTAGGCCGTCTCCGAGGATAGCCTTTGCTACGTATACCAAGGATGGGCCAGTCGTTACAACTAGTATGTAATAACTGCAGTACTGTGTAATATTGCATCATGATTCAATAACCGCCCTCTTGTAAACTATTAACACTGTCCCTGAATCGAGTTGTGAGTAGGATCAATTGCCACTGAATAGGGACTGGCACCTGGGTTTTTGTCATATCATAATATATTTTATTACAACTTTTTATTTCATTTTATTCAACTTAATAGAAGTTTACAGTGTTCGAGTAACTGCTTATGTGACCAGGAAAAGAAATAAAATTTGATTGAGTTTCCCATTTTTAATTTGACCAGAATGGAATCACACATTGAGATACCAGAGAACATAGTGTATATTGTTGGTTGGACAAATAAATACTGATTCCTATATATCAACTGAGAGTTTATAATTCTGCACTTAAATATCGTATATCACGAAAGCTTCATTGGTTTAATAATATAATGAAAACTTGCCTTGGAATTTGGCGGGAAAAGTAAACACTTGCCTAAATAAGGCGGGAAAGCTGGAAATTACTCGAAATACGCATCCATTTCAATTATCTCACGGTAATAAGTAACGTCGGTGAATTTTCAAGAATAAATAAATTCAAGATGTTCTTGGGAATGACAATCGGTTCACCTGCCGAAAGTTTCAAATGTATCAAATTCAAGGTCAAACTTGTTGACAAAACATCTGTACCAAAAATAAGTTCACATTGAAGTTGCAAGTGTAAATGTCAATATTTTCCAACCTACAGATTTTCAGATATTGTTATTGACGTTAGCACACTTTTTTTGTCTTCTCTTTTTACATTATTGGAGACAGAAATCTTCACTATTACAGCGGAGGCTTCTACTGGATGGCGGTGGATGGTGCATGATTTATTTGTCTGGCCTATATTGTAAAACCGTTGATGGTGAATCAATGTACGCAAAGGGCTGGGTGCCGTCAAGCGAGTCTGCGCTGATATGTGTATATACATCTCTCGGGGACTCTGAAGTTGAAGCAAGTTGTGCCTTTACGGATCCAAAATAAACAAAAGAAAAGTTGGCCCCTTGCCAAGGCCACGGTGACACAAGTCATATCACGTTCCATCGATCTGTACGGACACTCAAGGTCCAACTCGAAGAAAGAACGACTTAAACTTTCAGAAACTTTACCAAACAGCTTATCAACACCCGTAATCATCAAGTGATTCTGTGATTGTGTTAGTTAGAATCGATGATGCAGATGTTTGTTACATAATATAACATCACATGACCTTCATTTTAGATCATTACTATAAAGATACATGCACATACGGTGTCTGGACTCTGCCCGGCAAAATAAAAGGGAAAATTTGAGTCTAAACGAAGAATATTCTTTACACTTCCAGCATATTAGCAGAACGCTACTTTCCTTCCAAGCTGTACAACTACAACATACTGTGTAAAGCTCTGGTAATGTGGTATAGTGAAATACTGTATCGTATACTCACATAATCAAATGCAGCTTAACACTTGTAACTGGGGTTGGAAAAAGTTTTTACGGAAGTTTCGTAGCTCAGTTGTTCAGTTCTGGTACTTACAGTAAGTTACACGGTTCACCTAAACTCTACGCATGGAATTGTTTACAAATAACCCCATCTTCTGGGGTATTGTTTCACACAGTTGGCATGGAGCCAATACTGTCTCATGTAGACGATTTGATGATAAAAACATGACCCCTTTCGATGCCTAAAACCTCAACTAAGCATGCGCACACTAGTCATGTAAAGTTTATGAATCATTGCAGACTTACCCGAGTTCCAACCTGAAACATAGCTTTGTCGAGATGTATGTTATTTATAAATGAACATGGAAAATAAAGACGTGGTAGTACTACTACTAGTAGTGTGAAATTTGGCAACGTTGCACCAACAAAGAGTTGTTATTCCCAAACACCGCACCTGGTAAAAGTAACATTTGATACAAAAATTGCTACAGTTTGGTTGTTTTTTTGTCTTAGATGGTGCCGTTTAGTCTGCATGATTGGGTAATATATCAAATCGCTAGCGTTCTGACGCACCTGGTTGTATTACAATATTAAGAACGAGTCTATACTCCACCTTTTAAGTTTCATGTACTTGAAATTTACTAGTTACTGTACTTGTAATTTGAACCTGTTTATTTGGGTAATCCAAATACCTGTAATAAAAAGCAGAAATGGAGCATATCGGAGTTGCTAAAGTAAACCTAGCCATACAAAACATTGCAAAATGAAGAAAAAGCTACCACGGGAAATGACCTCTCCCGTGACCCGAAGTGTAGTTTACGAGTTTTATACGCATGCGTATTTGTGACCGGCAATATGGCGAACCTAAGGTGATATTCTGGATATTTTACTTGCATAAATTGATGATTTACAAATAACACGAACCGTGGGCATTATTTTTACACGACGTACGTCTATGGAAAAATATAAGAAATATGAATATTCGAGAAGATCTAGAACAATTCCGAGAAAGGTGGCAGCGGGAACTCTTACATGAACACCAAAGGCACGCAGGCGAACCTCAAGAGACAGACGGCTGCGGACGTAGACGTGACGATGCAGAGAGTAGTTTTGATAGACGTAGGAAAAGAAGAAAATTTGGCGAGATGTCATCAAGTTATGATGTTGGAGAAGACGATGACTTGGATGAATGTAAACTAAATATTTCCAAACCAGATATTGCTGCCGAGGCACTTTCCATCGCAGACGATTTGCTAAACGGTAACCACTCCAAAGACACAAGCACTAAAGATAGACGCTCGAACAAGATAAATGTAGGAAGCGCCAACGACTGTCTGGACATCACAGATGAATTGTCACAGCGGAAGAATCCCGAAAATCTACTAGAAACGTTGATCGCCGATTTGGTAAGCAACTGAATCGAAACAAAATATTAAAAAAATTGCCTATGAAAAATTTAAACTAGCTTATATTTTGTAAATGTAGTCGATATTTGTCTGAAAATCAATCAAATTCAAAATGAATTTACAAAATATGTAGAGACGTATAAAATAAAATAATATGAATCATAATTAGCAAGATTTTACAAATTTCACTACCTACCTCGATATTTGTTTCCTTAAGCTTGAGAAGTCTGGGAGATGCTTTTAAATATATTTGTACCTCCATGATGGTAGTTTTAAGATTGTTACATTTGTGGGCAGTTTTCCCAAATGTGTCATAGCATACGTAAGCGTTACTACGATAGTGGTGAGTCAGTTACTACCACAACCCCCACCTATCAAGTTATCAGTCAGTGAGTCAGTGAGTGAGTGAGTGAGTGAGTGAGTGAGTGAGTGAGTCAGTCAGTCATTCAGTCAGTCACAGTGTGTGTGTGTGTGTGTGTGTGTGTGTGCATGCTTGTATATGCATGTGTGTGTGCGTGTGTCTGTTGTGAAAGTGTTGTTTATACATTGTCAAGCATGTGTGATTCAAGAATGACACTCATTGTGTGGACAAGTATAAGAGCATAATCGCCATAATAATATATAATTGTGATAGCTCAACATCTAAAGTCAGGAGACCATTTAAATTTTTTTATAAAATTTAAAGATCACTTCATTAATTTTTACAGGCAGGTATACATATCAAAATCACCCTCCATAATTTAGAATTTAAATTTCATATGATGTATTTACTTTTACCTTGAACCATAATATGCTCTCCTTTTTAGGGACTGGGCAGTTTCTTCAGCTGGGGGGTGGGGGTGGATTTTTAGGGATCACCCTGTTTTTGAAATTGGCAGGGGGGGGGGTCATCCTGTTTTGAAATTTTGGATGGGGGGGGTATTGTGTTTTGTATTTTGATGAAGGAAAAATCCATTTAGAACTACAGTGGCATGACCTTGTCTGAACTATAGTATTTATTTTTGTCCCAGTTTGTTATCTATATTCTTTAATATTACATCACCTAGAGTAACGCTCAAACATAACTATACATACATAAATTACATGAATTACCTACCACACTAGTTACAGAACATGTCATGTAAATGCTTGGCTGTTACGCATATAATGACCAATGCTTCACATATTGCACTTTGGGCCAAAATTTGAAAGTTCCATAATGGTATAGATAGTTTATAAATTTAATGAAGTAAATCTAAATTGTTCTACTCTTCAGTATAAGAGATTAATATACATTGTATGCTTTCTATTTCGGACACTACATGTTATCAACACTACAAATCAGATTTCAGTTTCTAGTATACATAGTAGGCACCTAAAGTTCTATAACATACCGGTGACTATATCTGTGATAGTAATGCCACTATCCAAATGTTACGGTCACTACATGACGCATTTTTATGTGTCATGTGAAACTCCTTTAAAAATTACATTAACTTTAGCTTTTTGAAGCTGTCAAATTACCTTAAAGGCTAAGAATAATGTAAAAATTGTGTTAATAGAGCCAGAAATCCCTCCAAATCTGCTAGGGCACCCTCACCCCAACCAACAATCAGATGCACCAAACTTTTACTGTCATAGTGGTATTAAACTTTTCTTAAACATTCTAACCCTATGAATAAAGATTAATTGTTTATTGTAGATAATCTTCTATAGATGTGAAATTGTTACCAAGATAGTCTAAAACTTGTCTGAAAAGACTCTTAAACTTCTTAAAGTAATTAAAACAAACTCTCCAAATCTCCCCTACCAATGATACAACCATCAGATGTGCTGACCTTTACTATAATTATGTCATTTAACTTATTCAACCCTATGTATAAAGAATAGTTTCTGATACCTGAAATTATTGCCTGAAAGGCTCTGAATAGCCTAAACATTTGTAAAATCCCCTGACCTTCTAGAAGAGACCCCCTAAGGACACCCCAGAAGAGGTGGACATGTCACAGTCTAGAGCTCTTTCCCTACCTCTTAGTCTCAAGACGCTATCAAATTAAAAAGAAATATCTCAACACTATGTAGTTGCTACATGTTGGTAGTGTCAAGCTTGGAAATTTTTGCCTGAAAGGGACTGAATCGCCTAAAAATTGGCTTAAAGGGTAAAAACCTCCAGAGCTGAGCTTCTAGTTCTAGGGGAGACCCCCTAGGACCTCCCTGAGAAGTGGACATATCCCCATCTTATATGCTCTTCTCCCTACCTTTTACTGTCAAGATGCTATTAAACTTTAAAAAAAAAAATATTTCAACCCTATGTAGTTGCTAATTACATGTTAGTGCCGTCTCATAAGGCTTGGAAATTATTACCCTTAGTTGACACTAAACCAATTGTTAGGGCCCCTAACAATTGGTTTAGTGTCAAAAAATTCTCTAGAGCTAAGACCCCTCCCCCATCTCAAGCTTTTCCCCTATCTTTAACTGTCAAGATGCTGTTAAACTCCTTGTTGAATATAGGGCTGTTGGGCCGTTGTGCCGTTCTGAACCAAGCCAGGGGTAATAATTGTAAAGCGCTTTGAGCATGGAGTGGGAAAGTGCTATATAAGAACCCAACATTATCATTATTATTATTATATATACATGTACCAGTGTTTTTGCTAAGGTTTGGGAACCCCGGTAACAGAAAGGGGGAAAGAGGTAAAACTGGTAGTGCTTCCCATGCAATGTATCATAGTTTAGGTGGGGTACCCCGGTAAAATGATGTGGGAACCCCGGTAGATTTTACCTACTTACCGCCCTTAAATAAAACACTGATGTACTACATATTATAACCATGGGTAGTTGCTAATTAGCCCCCGCCAGATGTAGTCTGGGACAGGGGCTTATAGATTGGGCTCCATCCATCCATCCGTCTGTGCGTCCATCTGTATGTCTGTGCATCTGGCACCATTTCTTGGACATTCATTGACCGATTTCTTTAAAACTTAGTAAATGGATAATAAACTATGACTTTACATATGCACATCAATTTGCTTTGGGATATGATGCAATTTAGCCGACTTAGAGCTATATTTTGATTTGTCATTAGCCATTATTCAATCATATATGAACTGACTTGGTTCAGTACTAAGACAAGACCAATGAACTACCAAATATATCCAATTGCCTTGATAGTTGGTGGGGACATTACATTGGGTGTGTAGATGAGAAAATGTTCAAATGAAAATTAACATTGTGAACCTTTAAAAAAATATTTATTTATTAATTTATTTATTCATTCACCACACATAAAGGATACTCTTACATCACAAGAAAGAAATTCATACAGATACTTAAAAGAGAAAGAAAATGAGAGAAAAGACCTTTGCTGGTTTGAAAACTGTGTGACCATGGTGGGGCTGGCAAAATAGCAAAAACAATGCTAATCATTGGCCATTCCCCATTTAAATGGGTAACATGTTAAATACACAAAAGAACATCATAATATACTTGTAGTGGTAATCTTAAATGAGATAAATCACTGACTGTCTATGCTGAGTTAGTAACATACCTTCTGAGAGCATTCTGAAATTTGTTTTTACTATTCATAGATCTTAATGGATATGGTAACTTATTCTAAATCTTAGCTCCATGATAGCTAAAAGAGAACTGGCCTAGTCTAAGTTTCCTTGTTGGTACAAGGACATGTGAATTTGTCACAGACCGAGTCTTGTAAGAATGATTTTGGAAAGGAAAAATAGTGTATGAAACTATGAGGTAAATTTCCTAAAAAACAACAGGGATTAAAGACAATTGAATAAACATTCAAAAAATGTATGTAAAATATGCCTAGCAACAAGACCACACCCATAGCAACAGCCAAATAATCATGTCCATTGCAAAGATAACAAGAATTGAAAGACACATGAATAACCATTCAGAAAATGTATGCAAGTGTGCCTAGCAACAAGATCATGCCCATAGCGACAGCCGAATGATTACAAATATTGGGAAGATAACAGGGATTAATAGACAATTGAATAAACATTCAAAAAATGTATGCAAATTTGCCCAGCAACAAGGCCATGCCCATAGCAACAGTCAAATAATCATGTACATTTCAAAGATAACAGGAATTGAAAGACAAATGAATAAACATTCAAAAAATGTATGCAAATGTGCCTAGTAACAAGACCACACCCATAGCAACAGCCAAATGATCATGTATATTGCAAAGATAATATCAGGAATTCATACACAAGTGAACAAAAACATTGAAAAATGTATGCAAATATATCTAGCAACATGACCATGCCCATAGCAAAGCCAAATGATCGCGTATATCGCAAAGATAGCAACATGGTTGGATAGGCAACTGGATAGTCATTCAGCAAATGAACACCTATTGTTAGCATGGACTAGCATATGGATAAACATTTTTGAAAAGTGTACAGTTGTGCTACAAAGCCATTGGCGGTATTTTTCATTCTTACTAAAATGGAACCAAAACAGGCACTGCTATTTTTCTTGTCTTGAAGAAATGACAGTTACAAATTTTGCTGACATACACGGAGAGAGATGCATGTTGTTCTAAAATAAACATATGCCAAGTAACCCTACTGGCCAGGGAGTGATGTACAATAAAATGAACGACAAAAACAACCACTTAAATGCTATGAAAACATGGTTTTATTATTCACCAACACCTAAACAGAAATTCCTTAAATCAGGAGAATTTTTTCTGTTTGTTGGGTTGTAACAGCTATAAATGATGGTACTTGGTGAATGCACACATCAACCAATTTCTTGTAACTTGGATGATAAGCCCACAGTCCAAGCAAGACCTTACACTTATTGTAGATATTACCTTATTTACTTGTACCTGTAACTCCTGGTTTTGAAATATCCGACATAGCTTTGAGGATTACCTAATGCCAAATACTAGACGGGTTTGCTGTTTAGACACGATGAAATTCGTCCTACACAAATGTAAACAACACAGCACTCTACCACCTATGTAACAGCATGGGATCTTGTTAGTGAAAGTTAACAAAGTGGGTACATGATGAGCCGATTGTTCAATCATTGTGGGAACTGTTAAAGGACCTTCATGATAATTGATTTGAATAGACTATGTGGAGAGGCTCTAAGTTAGGCCACGTTGGGTATGACATCAATCTGATTAAAATCCGATGTAGATGTCGGATAATCGTTCATTGCTATTTTACCTTCGTTATTTTGCCTGAATTGACCTTCTTGGTACATGTTTACATTTTTTATCCTGATCGCCTCCTCTACATCTGAACTGGTGCCCATGCCTACGCCATTCTACTCAGTGAGCCACATAGCCAATCAGGTTGCATCTTACTTGTCATGGGCATACATGTACGCATTGAATATCAACAAACAACATGGCGTTACTTGTGCACACACGCAACCAACAACGTACGAAGTATTTCAACTGTAAAAACATTCAGTGATTGTATTGCTATATATTTACGGTAATTAAAGAATTCTTGTTTAGATGTACCAGTCCTCTATGCATTTCGTCTTATGTACATGTTAGCTACATTGGAATGCATTTCCCCAGGTAGTGTTCATGTTTATCTCAGCGAATGCCTACATGTTCTCTGTAGTAGGCTTGAAGTATTGTACGATTCATAGAAATATTTGCCACAGTTGTGTTATATGAATTCAGAAAAGAGGAAATTTAAGATATAATTTCTAAAAAAGTCCTTATCGTGAAAATTTTGGTCGCTTCGCATTGCATTGCATTGCGCACACTACAAACTGTCTTCAGTAAGATGCAACCTGATTATGTTCAAGGAATAGAAGTTATCCAGTAAAGTACAATATGGGAAGAGCTCATTGTCCCTGTTACCTTGTTCAGAGAGAACACAGAAATTACAAAAGTGCTCAGTATCTCGGTTACCTTGTTCAGAGAGAACACAGAAATTACAAAAGTGCTCAGTGTCCCTGTTACCTTCTTCAGAAAGAATACAGAAATTACAAGAGGGCTCAGTATCCCTGTTACCTTGTTCAGAGAGAACACAGAAATTACAAGAGGGCTCAGTATCTCGGTTACCTTGTTCAGAGAGAACACAGAAATTACAAAAGTGCTCAGTGTCCCTGTTACCTTGTTCAGAGAGAACACAGAAATTACAAACGTGCTCAGTATCCCTGTTACCTTGCTCAGAGAGAACACAGAAATTACAAAAGTGCTCAGTATCCCTGTTACCTTGCTCAGAGAGAACACAGAAATTACAAGAGGGCTCAGTGTCCCTGTTACCTTGCTCAGAGAGAACACAGAAATTACAAGAGGACTCAGTGTCCCTGTTACCTTGTTCAGAGAGAATAAAGGAATTACAAGAGGGCTCAGTGTCACTGTTACCTTTTTCTTTTTACCTTTTTAATATTTTCAAATCAACCAGTTTAGAACTTAAGGAAAAGTGATTTGTAAAGTTTATCTGTATTGTTTCTCTATAGGATGAAATCAATGAAATTCCCTTCTTTGATATTGAACTGCCAAGAGAACTAGCAATGAAGATCTTTGATCACTTAGATATGGAAGATCTGAAGAGTTGTGCCCAAGTAAGTGATAAATTATTAACTAACATCATAACAAGGCATGGTATGTTCCACGTTTGTTGAAATCAGTAGTCTTCATTTTTCACCCCCCCCCCTCCCCCCAAAAAGGGGGGAGGCTATTACAATGGGCTATGTCTGTTCGTCTGTCTGTCCATAATATGTAAGTTCTCAGACATGCAATATCCAATTTCTTTCAAACCTGACACAAATGTGACATATCATATGGAACACTTACATGCATGTCAATTTGTTTTTTGATGGATGAAATTTTGACCGTATGGTGGCCATATTTGTAGTTAAAATGCATATTTACTACATAACTCAAAAACTGTAATACACAGACACTCAATTCAAGTTTCTACCCCCATATTATCAGATGCAAGCTAGCTTTGGAGACCTTTGACCTTGACCTTGACCTTGACTTACATGGTGAATTGCCAAAATCAAGCCAATTCCAGCTTATCACAAACACATTGTAGTATTTACATATTGCCAATTTCATGTTTGAAAGTAATATTGAACAAAAGAGCTATACACAAGCATTAACTTTGGTGCACATATCACTTTTACTGAATGACAGCCATATTTGTAGTTAAAAATCATTATATTAAACTGCATAATTCAAAAACTTCAATACATAGACTCTATTCAACTGTCTAATAATCATGTGCAAGCTTTCTTGTATGAATGACCATTGAGCTTTACCTCAGTTGACTTTACGTGGTAGACCATGACATCAAAATTAAGCTATTACTTACATATTGCAGACACTTTGTATAGATAATGCAGAGCCATATAAACAGACACATTCATTATTTTTGGTGTTCATATAACTTTTTACTCAATGGCAGCCATATTTGTAGTGAACAATCATGATTTATCACATAACTCAAAAAAAAATGTTAATATATACTAGAGGCTATATTCAAGTGTCTGCCCCCATATTGCCATGTTTAAACTTTCTTTTGAGACATTGACCTTTGACCTTGATGCTGATTATTCAGGTTGAAATATTGAAATTCAGCAGTTTTCTGCATTATGAGTCACTTTGTAGTATTTTTTTGTTGCCACCAATTTCTTTTAAATCATGTCTCCATTCATGGAGTCACATAGCTGTAAAGTATTTGATGGGGGATTTCTCTTCTAGGAAGACTTGTTGATAATAATACATGTCAATCAAATCATGATGTTCATGTTGTGTTTATGTGAATGTTTGGCAAATGGAGTACACTACACAGTTGGGTAAACAAAAATACCTCACTTGACTTTTAACAGAATAGTCATTTACATAGTATTACCTGATAGAAATGTCAGGAGTATTGTAACTAATTCAATTTGACAGGTTGACATATACTGGTAGATAAAGGAAATTCAGTGATATATACAGGAAAGATAGGGTAACCTGTATTCTTGGTTAAAATACATCATAAAAATGGAATGAAATCTTACCCATTGTGGAGAACTTTATAATATGTATTATAATAATTACATTTTTTAAATAGTTATTATTATATAGAAATAGTAATTTTAATAATAGTCAAGTTTATTTGCTCATAATCCGTTATATAATCCGCATATAGTTTGTTATGCTGAGTTCAAAAAAGTGGTTATTTTAGGAACATCCATTGCCTTGGTAACCAAAATCACGATATTGTGTGGATTATTTTTCCAAAATGTGGCACAAAATGTGAAAAAAAAATTTGGCAAAAACTTGTCCTAATTTTTAACATATATGAGTCATTGTAACACAAATTGTTTAAAATGGAAGAACTGTTTCCATGGAAATGTGAATTAGGTTTTCAATCCCTGCCACCTTAGTACAAGATGACCTGGCCCTCATTCCCCAGCTACCTCAATGGTGGCCCCTCATTCCCCACAGCCTGCCACCTTATAGTTGTGACCGCCTCATTCCCTACAGCCTGCCACCTTATAGTTGTGACCCCCTCATTCCCCTACCCCTTAGTTGTGACCCCTTCATTCCTCCCCATCTTGGCTGTGACCCCCTCATTCCTCTGCCATCTTGGTTGTGACCCCCCCAGTCCCTGCCACCTTAGTGGCGACCCCTCATTCCTCTTCCACCTCAGTGGTAACCTCCACATTCCCCTGCCACCTTGGTTCTGACCCCCATTCCCTGCCACCTTGATGGTGATGACCAAGATGTCTACTATATTGCACTATCTGTAGACTGAGGTGATATTGAAGTATGGATATGTTTGTTTTCTGTAACTATAGGTGAGTGTTAGTTGGAGGAGCTTAGCTGATGATGATGTTCTTTGGTGTAAAGTATGTCACAAACTAGGCTACCACACAGATGTACATGCAGGGGATAAAATAAATTGGAAAGGTGTAGTCAAAGAATGCCTTGAAGGAGATACCAGGCTTCGAACAAACTGGAAGGTGAGTATTGTGTTAGATCTTAAGTTGTAACTACATCATCACATTTTGCAGCCTTCGTGTCAAATAGGGATATGTTCATGACTTGAATTAGCCCTTTGAATTCTACACTAGTGTATACCGGGTACATATTATCATGTCACTGGTAGTGAAGGCTATTGGGCAATGTAAGACGTTTCACTATTCCAACACACTCTACCTATCAACGTTATAAGCCTGTTTCACCTATATTCCTGTTCAAGAAGTTTGACATAGGTATAATGTTTAATGGGAGCAAATTAACTAACAAGATGACAAGATGGGCTTAAAAGTCCAATTCCTTCCAGCATGCATAGATCAATCGATCCATCCATCCATCCATCCATCCATCCATCCATCCACCCACCCATCCATCCATCCATCCATCCATCCATCAATCAATCAATCAATCAATCAATCAATCAACCAATCAATCAATCAATCAATCAATCAATCAATCAATCAATCAATCAATCAATCAATCAATCAATCAATCAATCAATCAATCAATCAATCAATCAATCAATCAATCAATCAATCAATCAATCAATCACATTTATTCAATCACATTTATAAAATGCCTGAAAATAGTACACATTAATTCTCAACTAGTAGGTTTGTTAAAATGGTCTTAGACTAGAATTTTTCTTTGGCTCATGGGTGTAAGGGGTTCATACAGCCATGCTGGTTAAGGGTTACTGAGCCAATTGGGTTATATAGCCATGCAGTATATATGACACTGTAAGGATTAATGTGCCTAGAGGGTTATATAGCCATACAGTACATGACATTCTAAGGATTAATGTTCCTAAAGGGTTATATAGCCATACAGTACATGACATTCTAAGGCCTAAGGGTTACTGGGCCTAGAGGGTTATATAGCCATACAGCTAGTACATGACATTCTAAGGATTAATGTGCCTAAAGGGTTATATAGCCATACAGTACATGACATTCTAAGGGTTAATGTGCCTAAAGGGTTATATAGCCATACAGTACATGACATTCTAAGGATTAATGTGCCTAAAGGGTTATATAGCCATACAGTACATGACATTCTAAGGGTTGAGTTTTCAAATGCCGCATAGTTTGAGTTATTTTACTGCAAAGTCTTATCATTCTTCTTTTGAGTGTGTTCTGATATTAAATCATTATTACTAGCTGCCACTACAAATGAAGTATAAATTAGTCAAATATATAGGTGTTTTACAATATGATAAATTTATTTTACCATTTCAGCAATTTATAATGTAAGCAGAATTAAAACCTGATCAATGTTCTGAAGCTGAATCTAATATCAAGTAGTGTGTTAACTGTGGTTACAACCATCAATTCCATACTTTGTATGTCATAATTCATTCTAGAGATAATATTAATTTCATGCTTTTAATATAACTGTATTTCAGTTTACATGTATGTGGTATTAGTCATGAATACAGTGTGTATTGAAATATTGAATGATACTGTTGTGAAACTGTTTATGGCCACCCACCACTTCTCTTCATGGGTGTTTTACTTGAGTCTTATGTGAAATATTTATATTGTAACATGTGGGTGGTTTTGTTATTATTTTTTTAAATGATACCATGGTCAGTTTATAGCCTGATTTCCATGTACTATGCAGGATTTCATGTACCAATAATGAAGTCGAAATATTACACAAGTACTAGAAATTATACATTTTCATGCTGAATTGCACAAAGATGGCTACTGGTCTTAGGTTCAAGAAAAAATGTTGAAAGAGATTTTATCATAATCCCAAATACATGAAGTCAATTGCTGTAGGGCAGCTCAGCTTAGGTTTATTGCACCATTTTTTTTATGCCACCAAAAGGAAGACATCACATGACTCCATAGATCATGTATGTAAAGCTGCCACAAAATGAATCTAGCTTTAAACCAAATGAACTTACCACTGTACAAAATACATGTAGCAGCATTTTCATCAGATATTCACATTCTGGGGCTGATCTATACCTGCACTTTATTTCCGCTCCATACTAAATTTTATTTCCCCATTGTAAAATATCAACATACTGGTTTAGCAATAAATCATCCTTTGGGGAGGCTTTTACCATTTGATGACAAATAGATGGACGATGAGTAACAAATAAAGTTGTCTAGTTGAAAACTTTTGTTCCATTTATGATTATAAGACTACCGGTATTACACCAGTCCTATTCTTTTGTTGGAGTGATCCATATTGCCTTTATAATTTACAGTTAAAGTTTTATGGCCAGCACATGGAGTCATTTAATATTGATTGCAGTTGTTTGTTGTAAATGCTTACTAGAAATAAAAATGAGTAGCCATTGTATGGTAATTTTTGTCCTATTTACTGCTAGTTTATGCTTTAGTCTGTAAGCCACAAAATTTACTGTTGTTTGCCACATTATAGAAAGTAAAACCATTATTATAATGGTTTATAAACATACTGTCGTAATTATTATTAGTCCTCCCCCCCTCCCCACATTACAATGGGCTTCATCTATCTGTCCGTCTGTCTGTGCATGTGTACGTGCGTGCATGTGTGTGTAATATGTAATTTCTCAGACTTATAATATCTGATGTCTTTCAAACCTGGCACAAAGGTGACCTATCATGTGAGACATATGCACATGTCTTTGTTTTGTGATATGTGCAAATTTGACCGAATGGTGGCCATATTTGTAGTTAAAAATCAATATTTAACTGTGATACATAGAGACTCCATTCAAGTGTCTACCCCTATTATACAAGTAAGATACAGCCTTTCTTTTAAGACATTGACCTTTTACCTTGACCTTCAAGACCAATTATCA
Organism: Glandiceps talaboti; assembly: GCF_964340395.1. Taxonomy (NCBI): domain Eukaryota; kingdom Metazoa; phylum Hemichordata; class Enteropneusta; family Spengelidae; genus Glandiceps; species Glandiceps talaboti. Next base: position 22,261,543 of record NC_135566.1, on the reverse strand, counting down.
CAATCCAGCCATTTTGTTCCTGTCACAGAATTTGTTGCCAATTTGTTTTAAATCATGTTCACAAGTAATATTGGAGAAGAAAAATATACAAGTTTTAATTTTGGTGCTCACATAACTTTTAACTTACTGCATACTCAACAAATTTAATTTTCTGAGACGCCATTCAAGTGTCTATCCCTATATTATTAGGTGTACAATCTCATTTGAGACTTTGGCCTTTGACATTGACTTTTACCTTAAACACAGATGTTCGCTACATAAAGGGAATTATGGATAATTTATACGTATGCGGGAAATTCAAACTGCCATAAGGAGCACTGACTTTGAGCTCAAGTTTTAGTCCCATTTTGCACTTGAAAAGTTTTACATAACTCTCATATTTCATATATACTGAGTCTAAGTATATAGTGATTACAACTGAGTAGAAATAACTGACATTATTTAAGTTTGGTAGTCAATATAGCAGGTTTACTATCGAACTGGGCCTAATTTTGTTTCAAATTGGTCTAGTAAAAACCGTTGGCCGTGTTGTCAATTAGGCTTCCATGTTACACAAAGTGAACGACGCAAATAAAATGTTAAATGCCAAATATCAAACAATACAAGCGAACAAAAGGGTCTGTACATACTCCATATAGTCCTAGACATTTTGCTTAAAATGCAAGCTCACATGACTGTGTAAACATACATGAAAATGATATTATTACTGAAATAGAATGACATAGCAATGAACCCAAAATGTGTTATCTGTTCCTCAGTTTGATCGATATATGTTCCGAGTTGCTACATTCCTTAGTAAAATCATAATTTCCTCGAACTACAACTTTTTTGTGCTCCAAATTGAAGTGTTTTCTGTGAAATTAGTTGTGTCTTTGATTACATGACGTACCTAGGCTAGTTCCTATACCTGTAGACTAGCTGTTTTCTATGATCTCTGTGCATGCTGTTGAGATGATCGTAACGCAAACAAACTAAACTATGATCATGTAGGCATCAAAAAATGTTTGTTTTATTCGAATTTGAGAGTTGAGAAAGCGTATCAAAGTCTTTCCTAATTTCTCAAAAATAATTTCCACATTTTTTGGCACTATCTGACAATACTCTTTTGTCATGTAAAATAACAGCGACTGACATTGTAGGCAAACATGCAGAGCCAGAGCGGAGACCAAACTAGACTCGGTATTCACTTAATACCATGACGTATGTATGCATTTTGCGTTTGTTTGGAAATAGCTCGAGTGGTACTCTTACATATCGGGATAACTTTGAGAAGCACATGTATGTGCAAGATTTTATTGATTGTTTTGAGACATTGGATTTAGGAATACAAGTTTAATCATAAAACAGCCATAACCGATACTTTCAAAGAACATGGAAGAAAAATATTGGGAAAATCAATGACATTTCTACAAAACTCGAGAACGCAAGTAGATTTCCTGTATCATGAACTAATCTACCTGAGGGTATGATTTCCTGTATTATGAACTGATCTACCAGAGGATATTTATGAACTGATCTACCAGAGGGTATGATTTCCTGTATTATGAACTAATCTACCAGAGGGTATTTATGAACTGATCTACCAGAGGGTATGATTTCCTGTATCATGAACTGATCTACCAGAGGGTATGATTTCCTGTATTATGAACTAATCTACCAGAGGGTATTTATGAACTAATCTACCAGATGGTATGATTTCCTGTATTATGAACTAATCTACCAGAGGGTATGATTTCCTGTATCATGAACTAATCTACCAGAGGGTATTTATGAACTAATCTACCAGATGGTATGATTTCCTGTATTATGAAGTAATCTACCAGAGGGTATGATTTCCTGTATCATGAACTGATCTACCAGATGGTATGATTTCCTGTATTATGAACTAATCTACCAGAGGGTATTTATGAACTAATCTACCAGATGGTATGATTTCCTGTATCATGAACTGATCTACCAGAGGGTATGATTTCCTGTATCATGAACTAATCTACCAGATGGTATGATTTCCTGTATCATGAACTGATCTACCAGAGGGTATGATTTCCTATATTATGAACTGATCTACCAGATGGTATGATTTCCTGTATTATGAAGTAATCTACCAGAGGGTATGATTTCCTGTATCATGAACTGATCTACCAGATGGTATGATTTCCTGTATTATGAACTAATCTACCAGAGGGTATTTATGAACTAATCTACCAGATGGTATGATTTCCTGTATCATGAACTGATCTACCAGAGGGTATGATTTCCTGTATCATGAACTGATCTACCAGAGGGTATGATTTCCTATATTATGAACTGATCTACCAGATGGTATGATTTCCTGTATCATGAACTGATCTACCAGAGGGTATGATTTCCTGTATCATGAAATGATCTGCCAGAGGGTATGATTTCCTATATCATGAACTGATCTACCAGAGGGTATGATTTCCTGTATCATGAACTGATCTACCAGAGGGTATGATTTCCTGTATCATGAAATGATCTGCCAGAGGGTATGATTTCCTGTATTATGAACTAATCTACCAGAGGGTATTTATGAACTGATCTACCTGAGGGTATGATTTCCTGTATTATGAACTGATCTAGCAGAGGGTATGATTTCCTGTATCATGAACTGATCTACCTGAGGGTATTTATGAACTGATCTACCTGAGGGTATGATTTCCTGTATCATGAACTGATCTAGCAGAGGGTATGATTTCCTGTATTATGAACTAATCTACCAGAGGGTATGATTTCCTGTATCATGAACTGATCTACCAGAGGGTATTTATGAACTGATCTACCAGAGGGTATGATTTCCTGTATTATGAACTAATCTACCTGAGGGTATGATTTCCTGTATTATGAACTGATCTACCTGAGGATATGATTTCCTGTATTATGAACTAATCTACCTGAGGCAGTGAGGGTATGATTTCCTGTATCATGAACTGATCTACCTGAGGGTATGATTTCCTGTATTATGAACTAATCTACCAGAGGGTATGATTTCCTGTATCATGAACTGATCTACCAGAGGGTATTTATGAACTGATCTACCAGAGGGTATGATTTCCTGTATTATGAACTAATCTACCTGAGGGTATGATTTCCTGTATTATGAACTGATCTACCTGAGGGTATGATTTCCTGTATTATGAACTAATCTACCTGAGGCAGTGAGGGTATGATTTCCTGTATCATGAACTGATCTACCAGAGGGTATGATTTCCTGTATCATGAACTGATCTACCTGAGGGTATGATTTCCTGTATCATGAAATGATCTGCCAGAGGGTATGATTTCCTGTATCATGAAATGATCTGCCAGAGGGTATGATTTCCTGTATCATGAAATGATCTGCCAGAGGGTATGATTTCCTGTATCATGAAATGATCTGCCAGAGGGTATGATTTCCTGTATTATGAACTGATCTACCTGAGGGTATGATTTCCTGTATTATGAACTAATCTACCTGAGGGTATGATTTCCTGTATTATGAACTAATCTACCAGAGGGTATGATTTCCTGTATTGTGAACTAATCTACCAGAGGGTATGATTTCCTGTATCATGAACTAATCTACCAGAGGGTATTTATGAACTGATCTACCAGAGGGTATTTATGAACTGATCTACCAGAGGGTATTTATGAAATGATCTACCAGAGGGTATTTATGAACTGATCTACCAGAGGGTATGATTTCCTGTATTATGAACTGATCTACCAGAGGTTATTTATGAACTGATCTACCAGATGGTATGATTTCCTGTATTATGAACTAATCTACCTGAGGGTATGATTTCCTGTATTATGAACTAATCTACCAGATGGTATGATTTCCTGTATTATGAACTAATCTACCAGAGGGTATGATTTCCTGTATCATGAACTGATCTACCAGAGGGTATGATTTCCTGTATTATGAACTAATCTACCAGAGGGTATTTATGAACTAATCTACCAGAGGGTATTATGAACTGATCTACCAGAGGGTATTTATGAACTGATCTACCAGAGGGTATGATTTCCTATATTAATTTAAATCCTATACAGGAAATTATCAATTAATTAATTTAACAAAGGATCTGATTTAAGTCAAATTTAATTAATTTAAAATATGTTATAATTGTGAACTTAATGACGTGTATGCCAATTGAAAAATATGTACTAGCTAAATTTGCTGCATGGCATAATTTTCCCATAGGAATTTTCTCCTCTGTTAGAAATTAGTGTACATATGACATGTTTACTATGATAGCATTTGCAATTACAGTTACTGTATCAATGGACACAGATCAATCTGTTTTGATCAGCACATAAATTGTAGTAAACACCACACATTTACCTCAGTTCCAACTAAGACAAAATTCGTGAAATTCATGAAATGAAACAATGCTTGACTGGTGATACTTAGAGAGGTGCTATTGAAACTGTACCAACTGACCTATTTACTGAATCATCAAATAATGCATACGATTGTACATGCATTTATATTTATGTGCATGCATGTATATGCTAAGTTACACATACACACATGCACACCCACCCACACACATGCACACATACACACACACACACACACACACACATTATTGATGATTGTGAAATGTACTTTTGAATAATTTTTTGTAAACTGTATCACAACATCTGCCATATACAATTGTAATAGATGTTGAATTAAATTTTACTTTCATATAATTCGTGTAAATTATCGTATACCTCAACATATGTCACATATAATAAATAGGAATTGTACTATTGTACAATTTAGTTTTAAATTACATTTAACGTATGCCTTATAGAATAGGTTACTGGTCTGTCATAGAATATGACATATGTCCCTTACCCACTACCAGTATGTTACATTGTGATGGGTCCCTGGCTTCAATCAGACAATAAACATTGTATAATTGATTGTGTAGAATAGCTTCAAAATTATTATTACCTGTCCTTTTTACTTCTGACTGTTGACCCCATCTCACGTTACCACTGGGAACACTTCCTCTTCTTACCCCTGATTGTTGATACCTGAACTCAACCCCTTACTACTGGGAATACCTTCCCTTCTTTCATCTGACAAATTAATCATATCATGGCATCCTACTTGAAAAATCAATGTGAAACAACATTGACAAAGTCTTTATTTGTAACTCAATAAAGTGGAAAGATTAATAATAAATATGTAAAATGTTGTTATTGTAAGACTATAACAACTCTTTAGCTCTGTAATTGTCAGCCAAACCTGATTGGAGCTTAAGGGTTAGGTTGATTCTCCTTTGTCTGCCGTCCGTCATCATCTTCCATCTGTCAACTTTTCTACTTTCATCTTCTCTTCTAAAACTGCATTGTCAATTGATCTGAAATTTGGTGTGTATCTGTCATTTGATGAGCAGATATAAGTTTGTTTAAGACAAGTTGATCAGCGTCGCAAACCACGGCCTGTTTTACGGCAATGTTCTTAACAAGCCTCCAACTGGCCGTGGATGCATTCATATACTATATCTGTATTTATGGCATAGCTAATTTATTTGTTTTGTATGTAAACACTACAACCAATCAGATTGCCCCTTGCATACCACGTGATATACTGCTAATGCCTTGGCAAGCGCCTAGTACGTACTCTGAAAACTGACTTGGCCAAGTTGGGTTCTTGTTGCTGAAATTTTATTTTTGCCATCCTACAAACAAGATTGGATTGATACATGTATGAACATAAAATAATGATCTATAAATCTTGCCTCGAAGTGTCAAGCAGGGTTTGTGAGAGCATAGATTTGTTGTACCATCAGGCCGGGCGTCCGATACAATCGTGAGTTTGTAGCAAGTATCGAAGTAGGTTACAACGGGGATTATCTCAATAGGGCCATGGTTACAACAAGCCAAGATTGGCTGATTCAAGCGAGTTCACTTGAGATAATCTTAATTCCATTCACAACTTGTAGTTATTGAAGTGTTGTTTACCATGCATACGCTTGATTTTACAAGGAACTGAACCTGTTCTGAACGCTAATTAATTACGGCCTTTAGCATAGTGTCTTCGGGCGCATGAGTTAAGAACGCCGGGACGACTGCATTCATCACCCATACTAGTATTAATATTCTGTACAGTACCCGTTTATCAGCCCTTAATGTAAATGTTCAACAAATCTTTCCTCGTTCTTACTTTATACTCTTTAACCCCGTCAAATATTGGTTATCCTAGTAGATTTAAATGAGACTAGTAACTTTTAGTTTTACTCAGGTCTTTTGAATCGCTCGTTCACATTCACTCAGTGCATGCATCTGTACAACGTTTGCTGTTCACGCTAGCTAGCTGTGTTGGACTCGCTAACCACAGATTTTTTTACTGCAACGTCAAAAAATCGCCATGTGAATGTCCATCATTTCTGTTGTACTCCCCAATTATAGTGATTAGGACTTCTTTTTGGGAAAGTTGTATGTGTGAGTACCTGTAGTTTTTCTGCATTGCTGCAAACTTTGTGGCAGTTGCAATAATTTGCCATTTCATGTAAACATGAGGCCATTATTATCTGAAACAGATTCTTTGATCAAGAGACGGACTTTTATTGGTCAGATTATCATGATGTCATTGCTTATGAATATGTAACGTGAGATATGGCTTTGACAACCATAAGATGCCAGAGTATTTACTTCGAAATGTAGTAGTAGAAATAATAACTTTGGTTTGCGAGAATGAAGTTGATTGGTTCATCTTTATGCAAATTAGGTCTAAAAATAGAATTTTTGGTAATCAATGCTTCAAAAATCTTCTCCAAAACTACTGGGCCAATTGAGTTGAAATTCGTTGTGTAGGTGTCTTAGGATGAGCAGATATAAGTTTGTCCAAGACAAGTTGACTTTGTCATTAATATGCAAATTAGGTCTAAAAATAGAATTGTTGGTATAAATGCTTCAAAAATCTTCTCCAAAACTACTGGGCCAGTTGAGTTGAAATTTGTTGTAGGTGTCTTGAGATGAGCAGATAAGTTTGTCCAAGACAAGTTGATTATTAATATGCAAATTAAAAATATAATTTTCAGCACAACTGAAGTGATAAGGTTCAGAAGTGCTATAGGCATGGCAAATTATTCAAAAGTACATTTCACAATCATCAATAATGTGTGTGTGTGTGTGTGTGTGTGTGTATGTGTGTGTGTGTGTGTGTGTGTGTGTGTGTGTGTGTGTGTGTGTGTGTGTGTGTGTGTGTGTGCGTGCACGCGCGTGCGTGTGCGTGCGTGCGTGCATGCGTGTAAACGACTTCAAGTCAAATGCCACTGTACCGATTGCCATGATATTTGGTGGGTATATTACCTTGGATGTCTAGATGGGAAATTGTTCAAATCAAAAGGATCTTACCACTGGTGTGTGATTTGGGTAAACAAATTTGATTTTGGGTAAAAAAACTCCCAAACTACTGGGCAGATTGGCCTGAAAGTTGGTGGGAATGTTCTTGGGGGTGTTTAGTTTCAGAATTGTTCATGACACGATGATCCCATCAATGATATACAAATTAGGGCTAAAAATGTGTCTAAAATTGCAAAAGTACTATTGGTTGATTTGGCTGAAATATCACAGGGATGTTTCTGGGGATGTACAGATCATATGATATTGATTAAATGATAATCTCATTAGCGATATGCAAATTAGGACTAAAAAAACCCTAATTTTTTGTGTGAAATGTCTGTAGATATATTTAGGCCATAGGAGTGTACAGACATTATTGTTTTATTGATCTGATTAACATTAAAAGATTTTATGGGGTACTTAACATAATGTAACAAGTGTGTGTGAATGGCACTGGAATCAATCTCTCCTTGAGGTTGCTTGGAAACATTGTCTACCAAACTTTAACACTGAGCTACAGGTTGGTTCAAGGTAAAATGTGTTTGTCTGTCTGTCTGTCTGTCTGTCTGTCTGTCTGCCTTGTAGATGATGCAAGTGATTTTGGTATTGAGCGTTACCTCTCAAACTACTGGGGATGAAATTTGGTTATGATTCTGAAAGTGTTAGTCTGCAAATTGTGAGTGTGTCATACTTATTAAATCGGCCCTAGAAATCATGACTATGCCCTAGCAACAGTCAAAACTGCCTAGTGGAAGAGCTGAACAGCAGAATCACTTCTACACGTTGCAAAAAAAAAAAGAACAAAAAAAAAGAACAAAACCCCCCAAAACAGCCGAGCTATTCTGACCTACCGGTATTGGTCACGTGTTACATATTTTTTTTTTGATTTTGCAATATATTGAGTTACAAACACAGTCATCTTCAATGTTGTTTCATATTAATTTCTCAAGTAGGACACCACGATAAAATTGTTTTATAAATTAACCAGATTTAAACTGAATGCGTTTCATAAGGGCAAAGTTTTGAGATTGTCGTTCCTACTGACAACTGTTGGAATACAACAGAACATATGCAATAAGTTATTTTTTCTCATTGATTGCTATTTGCCCATTGCTGTTAGTGATCTCCTGGCCAACAACAACATATAATGTGAAGCTTTATAGAATGTTGTAGCATAGCACTCATCGTAGAAAGAGTTTTAAAAGTAAAAAAAAAGAAGAGAATTATTTCTGGTCAGCACCCATCACTTAAATACCCCTTCCCGGATTAATTTTTTTTTCATGTTTGTCCACCCAATTCAGTCTGCAGATGAAAGGAAAAACACAAAAGTAACTCTCCCTACATTGATTGCCACCAGTGTAGACAACCGCAGAACTAATCATGAATAAGCCATCTGCCCCACATATACACTTGCTGTAAAGTACTAAATAAAAAGAACAATAACTGCAATGATAAATAGATTTATTAACATTTGTTGAGAATGTAAAAAAAAAAAAGAAGAAAAAAAAAAAGAATTCGCATCGTCGCACCACTTTAGACAACATTCCCTGACCAGAAACTATGTTTTCCTGTTTAGTGGTCTACCAAAATATGCCAATAACTTATTAAAACTAAAAGCTATATCAATAATATTTTCAGGACAAGTGCGCTTTGGTATCGCAAATGTATGTATCGAATTATATTGAATTTTAAGCATGCATTCTTGAGATATAGACTAATTACTGAAAACCATTAATTATGTAAATTACTCATTAATATTCATTCGATGTTTTCCAAAACCCAATCAGTTCTTGCCACTACTCTATGGAACACGTGTACCAACTTTCATTTGACTTGAGGCTGTCATTTTTTTTAGAAAATGGTGATACAGACAGACAGACAGACAGACACACACACACACTTTTCACCCCTATATAACCTTCCTTACGGAAGGTAAAAATCCATAATAAATACCCAATCCTCATCCGTATAGCCACTTTAATGATATTGGATTACAATGGAAGTTATCTCTTGATCTTGACCTCTCTCACAGGGTCATACTCAATAAAATATTTCTGAAAAAATATTGCTTTGACCTTTACTTTAAGTTTAACAGTTCACCTAGTATTTGTAACTTTTGTCACTTGGTAGTGTGTGAGCACTCAAGATATCCACCTAGTATTTGTAACTTTTGTCACTGTGTACTGTGTGAGCACTCAATGTGTAAAGATAGCAACCTTGTATTTTTAGCCTCTGAAGGCAGGGGCTATTATGATGGGCTCCATCCATATATGTGCATCTATCTGTCTGTCTGTGTATCCGTCCCTAATACATCTTAAATCATTTCTTAGACATGCAATATCCAATTTCTTTGAAACGTGACACAAAGGGGACATATCGTAATGGGACATATGCACGTGAATTTGTTTTTTCGATATATACAATTTGACCTCATGGCATCCATATTTGTAGTTAAAAATCTGATTCAATATTATATTTACTGCATAACTCAAAAACTGTAAAATTCAGGTGTCTACCCCATATTATCAGATGCAAGCTATCTTTGACCTTGATCTTGACCTTCAGGGTCACTTCTCAAAATCAAGCCAATTCCTGCCTATCACATTGTAGTATTTACATATTGCCAATTCCTGCCTATCACAGACACATTGTAGTATTTACATATTGCCAATTTCTTTGAAATCATGTAATATAAGTATACACTATTTTTGGTGTTCATGTAATTTTTAGCACAACTGAACTGATAAGATTCAGTAGTGCTATGGGCATGGTGCAGTGTCTCTCTGTCTGTCTGTCTGTCTGTCTGTCTGTCTGTCTGTCTGTGTGTTTGTGTGTGTGTGTGGGGGGGGACGACGACAAAATAAAAAACCGCTAGACCAATTGCCTTGGTATTTGATGGGGACATTACTTTTGGTGTGTTGTTGGGAAATTGTTCAGTGGCCTCATTTGAGTGTCTACACCCATATTATCCATCATGAGCTTTCTAATGAGACCTTGATCTTTGTACTTGACCTCTATCTTCAAATAGCCAAAAAATGTTTGAATTGCATATCTACACCTCTGAGATGCATGGGCTGATTTCAACCAGACCTGGCTCAGATGTCAGATATAGTAGTCCACATAATACAGTTTAAATTGTTTCATGACCAGGGTGATGATGGTCAAATGGCAGCTATGGTTATCATAAAAATTCACTTGAACTTTATGTTAGAAGAAAATTAGTCAAAACAGGTGATCAGCAGCTGACCTGAGCAGTTACACTGCCTATTGTTGTAAAGTTTGGGGCTTATGATGTCATAGAGCCTGGACAAGTTTCATCTCACTTATAAGGAATGGCAGAAAGGAATAATTCTAACTTTGAATTTTGTCAGAATTTATCTTAGCGTTATAAAAAAATTGCCGTTGAAATACTTCTATCTAGCCAAGAATAAGTTGTCAAGCATTTATTGATGTATGTCTTATTATGCATATTATGATCTTAAGTTAATTGAGTATTTTCCATTTTTTCTATAAACGTAGGGTCGTATTGGAGGAGTTTTAACATTGGAGTATGTGGAGGGAGGTATTCTTACCAGTGTGCAGTCATGTGATGGTTACATCATAGCAGGGTGAGTAGTGTTAACATTGGAATGTGTGGAGGGAGGTATTCTTATAGCAGTGTGCAGTCATGTGATGGTTACATCATAGCAGGGTGAGTAGTGTTCACATTGGAGTGTGTGGAGGGAGGTATTCTTATAGCAGTGTGCAGTCATGTGATGGTTACATCATAGCAGGGTGAGTAGTGTTAACATTGGAATGTGTGGAGGGAGGTATTCTTATAGCAGTGTGCAGTCATGTGATGGTTACATCATAGCAGGGTGAGTAGTGTTCACATTGGAGTGTGTGGAGGGAGGTATTCTTATAGCAGTGTGCAGTCGATCATGTCATGGTTACATCATAGCAGGGTGAGTAGTGTTAACATTGGGGTATGTGGAGGGAGGTATTCTTATACCAGTGTCTAGTCATGTGATGGTTACATCATAGCAGGGTGATTAAAGTGTTAACATTGGAGTGTGTGAATGGAGGTATTCTTAGCAGTGTGCAGTCATGTGATGATCACATTAGCAGGGTGAGTAGTGTTAACATTGGAGAAATAATAAGTCTGATGGTAGGTTAGTGCCTATTTAAGTCAAAGATAAAATTATCTGGAACAGATACAAACTTTCTAAAAATTTAGGAATCTCACTTTGAATACAAAGAGTACTTTAATATCAGATGTATTTATAGTTGTGTATGTATATTTAGTATGCATTCCTCTACAGAATGACCAAGGCTTTATAAGTGGTGACAAACTTAAAAGCAGTGTCCTGAATTTTTGAATATATCTCAAAAGTACAAATACTTTTGATGTGAAAAGTAGGGCAAGACTGAACAACTTTGGGCCAAGTTTTCATTCAAGTGTTGTTTATCTCAGTCTATTTTGTTATTCAAACAGCATTGAGGACATGTTGACAATTTAATATGACAGAACCCCATGGCCTCGCAATGGATGGTAGGACATACAGAAGTTGTTTTCACAAGTGATTCGGTTTATTCTGCCACCGTATTTTCACTCACTATCATTTGTCATGAAAATACCGTGGCAGAATAAACCAAATCACTCATGAAAATGACTTCTGGATTCCCTACCATCCATTGTAAGGCCGTGGGGTTCTGTTATTATACCATCCATTGTGAGGCCGTGGGGTTCTGTTATTATACCATCCATTGTGAGGCCATGGGGTTCTGTTATTATACCATCCATTGTGAGGCTGTGGGGTTCTGTTATTATACCATCCATTGTAAGGCCGTGGGGTTCTGTTATTATACCATCCATTGTAAGGCTGTGGGGTTCTGTTATTATACCATCCATTGTGAGGCCGTGGGGTTCTGTTATTATTATTACATATGTACACCAAACATAATAATTCAGAAAGGGATGAACATTACTGCATAATGATTTGGGTCACCAACATCAGCTGGTAACCTTTTGACACTGTCTTATTGTTATGCAAATTTGCCATTTACATTGTAAAAAGTATGTTAGTTGATGTTTGCAAGAGAATAACGGACATTTTTTTAATTAACTCGCCAAATCCTTGAAAACCAACTGGAAGTTACACTTACTTGTCTAGTGCAACTAATAGTTTCATTATTGTATCCTTTATTTTCTAATCACTATCAATAGAGGTGGTGTTTGCATCCGGTTCGGAGGCAGCTAACACAAATCTGTGTAAGCTGCAGATGCATGACGACAGTTGGCAAATCTTGCTTTTCCTGGTCAGATATCAGTATAAATTGACCTACAGTAATGAACTTCCTTTAAAAATGTTTCATAGAATAAGTGTATTAATTATCCAGTGGAAACGTTTAAAATACTAGATACCTTTGATACATTATTAAACATCAAGATCGATAATGTTTACATACAGAATGTAGTTGAAGTGTTGTTTACTTGTTTGCAGTGAAAATATCTAACTAATTTGCATAGTTTTGTGATAGGTAAGCAACCAGTTTGCATAGTTACCTGATACTTCAGAACTTGCGATGGTCAAGACAAATAGTGAACTACGATATGAACCAACAAAATTTTTTCAAAAAGTGTGTAACAACCTGAATGATGCGTATGTGCTTAAAAACAAATGCATGTATTTGTTTATTTTCATCAGAAATTGGTTTTGCTTTAGGATCTGGTTTATCTCAATTTATCTCATTTGCGTATAGCCAACAGTGAAAATACCGGTTTTATTTCTGACTGTACATCAATGTTCACAGTGGTACATATGTAATAAACCCCAGTTCTTGTAACTTTTGGCTGTTTTTATTTGCTCGTAAAGCATTTTTATAAAATGTTTTATCTCATACAGAGTAGATGAATTTCCTCTCTGCTCGTCCATCTTTGTACTAAATTGACTTGATGTCTGTATGTAAATACCACATAGTTGACAGAAATTATCAACTTTTGGGAGAATGCAGTAAAAACTGGAGTGCTTGCAGGAGTCGTCGTTGTTGTTGTTGTTGCAATCATTTGAGTGAGTTTTAATAGATATGACAAGTATATGGAAATGTGACATGTTAACTTATGTATGTCAGATTGTATTCAAATTTACGCTAATGTATGCTAACAGACTAGTGTAGTAGCATTAGTCCTTCGAGTCCACAGGTAGGCTACAGTTAGCATACTAGTGTAGTAGCATTAGTCCTTTAAGTCTACAGGTAGGCTACACTTAGCATAACAGACTAGTGTAGTAGTATTTAAGTCCTTTGAGTCTACAGGTAGGCTACAGTTAGCATAACAGACTAGTGTAGTAGCATTAGTCCTTTAAAGGTGATTCAAAATGCTCAGATTCACTATCGCTAATTTGCTAGACGACATGTTTGTGAAATGCATTCTGGTTTTAAAACTTTTCAAAAGCGTCTGCAAACACCTTAAAATGACCTTTTTTCAGTCACTTCCCTTCGGATTTACTTCGAGAGATTTCGGGTATTTCCGGTCCCACCTAGACCACAGGATTTTATGACGTCATAAGGGGTACACGTTAGCACTAAGACTATGACGAGCGTAGTCACTAGGTGAACAAAACTCAACAGCATTGTGAAAAAATACATTGCTAGTGGTTGTAACAGACATCAGTAAACAAAAACTACATTCTACATGTCTTATTAACCAACATTTACCGATATTTACTCACACTTTCTGACTAATTGGCAGTGTCTGTGGGTATAAATGCTAAAATATTATCTCCCCATATTATGGCAAAATAAATCAAAACGGCTAGACTACAGTGTAGATATACATAAACACTTGTAATGTCGCTCGCGTGTTTCAATTTATTTATCTGATTTTTTTTTATTATTTGCCGAGGAGAAGCATTACAATATCTTTGACAGGCATGGCGTCGACAGCATATTATAGCCCACTATACTCGACTATACTCACTGATGTTGCCTTTTGAATGGCGCATTTAGCAACAAAGTAAACATATTTATTTTGAATAAATATACTAGCTGTTAGATTGCCATATTATCAGCAATAAAATTGTAAAGAATTGAGGAAATTTCGTGAGTTTAGTGTTGTCATTTACATGACTTTAGCAACTCGTCTGGAAGAAAACTTGTATGGTTTCCCTTGTTGCGATATCACTTAATTTAATGCAACAAGCCTATGTAATATTCATTAGAAGAATTCTGTAACGAATCATGGTATTCGAAGTATACAGTTTAGGAAACCAACAAATCAAATATCGCGATGTGTTCATGATATTAAATATGATTGGACAATATTGACGTCGGCAATCATGGTTATGAAAGAAAGCCTGCAACTAGATACTTGGCTAGCCACGTCCGGTCCAGTTTCTCAGGGTTTGTTTTGAAGTTAGAGACGTTATTTCTGTACGACTTGAAGAATTTTACAATATATCTGATTGATAAATATGGATTACATCAACACGTGGATAAATTTAACTCGACACGAATGTGTGCTTTGCTCTCCCGATTCCATACGTACATTGTACATACACTGCTTCAGCTTTGATCGGCGGAACTATCCTAGTATAACCTTCTGCCGCGGCCGCGGTGACTGCACAAAACTTGAGAACACTACCCCTCTACCGATATATAATAATCACCTGTATACCGTGATAAAAACAAGCAATAATTCGAGTCCCCAACAAGTCGATGAGACCTACTTCTGTTCTGTCCGATCCGAATGCGAGTTTCTTAGGTTTTATATGGGTTTCAGACTCGGACTAGAGTATTACGCCCTAGACAATAATAGATGTAAACTTGTGTTCACAAGCCAAACATGTGACAATACAAGACCACAACGAAAACTGTGAAAAATTTACAGGTCAGTCTCATTTTATTAGCACAACTGAACTGAAAGGTTCAGTAGTGCTATAGGCATGGCAAAGTGTCTGTCTGTCTGTCTGTCTGTCTGTGTGTGTGTGTGTATGTGTGTAAACAACGTAAAGTCAAAAACTGCTGGACCGATTGCTTTGATATTTGGTGGTCATGTTACTTATGGTGTCTAGTTGGGAAATTGTTCAAATGAAAGTGATTGCATCAGGGATGTGGGTTTTGGGTCAAAAAATGTGATTTTTGGTCAAAAAACTTAAACTCAGAAACTACTGGGCAGATTGGTGCGAAATTTGGTGGGAACATTCTTAAGGGGGTGTAAAGTAAGATTTGTTCATGACGGGATGATTCCATCAGTGATATGCAAATTAGGGCTGAAAATGTGTCTTTTTGGTTAAAAATCTATAATTCCAAAACCACTGAGCAGATTGGGCTGAAATTTAATGGAAATGCATTTAGGGATGTATGGACGAAGATATGTTAAGCATACCATGATTCCATGAGTGATATGGAATTAAGGTGTAAAAATGTGAATTTTGGTCAAAACTTATATCTCAAAAAATACTAAGTGAATGAGTTTGAAACTTGGTGAGATGTTTCTAGAAGTGTTATTCTTTGTCATTGCTTTTCCTCAAAAATCTTCAACTCTGAAATTACCCAGTAGATTGAGCTTAACTTTGTTGAGAATGTGTAGATTTGTCCTCATTAATAGCTGACACAGTGAGAACAGTACATTGTTAATTAACTATAATGTTTACTTTACTATTTCCTCTGGTGGTAAAGCCTGTAGCATGGCCAGTTTGGTTTATGACTG
The DNA here is from genome assembly GCF_964340395.1 of Glandiceps talaboti. Lineage (NCBI taxonomy): Eukaryota > Metazoa > Hemichordata > Enteropneusta > Spengelidae > Glandiceps > Glandiceps talaboti. Next base: position 22,245,510 of record NC_135566.1, on the reverse strand, counting down.
GATTATGTAATATATTGTAAGACAGCTGTTTCATCACCTACCCATATAAACTGAATGTAGCTGGCTTTTACAATATTACAATAAGACAACCAAGAAAGTTAAACATGTTACATTGGTATGACTTGGTTCCAAATTGATTTTAAAAAAATAAAGAAGTACAAAACCTTACACATCCCTTTAAAGTTTGATTAGGATGTTGCTATACTTGTCTTGTACACTTCCAACATAGGATGGCTGGATTATGATGATGGAAATTAGGTATGAAAATTTTGTTTTGGTTACAACTTTAAATCTTCAAAAAATTATATACCTATCATTGCCCTGAACATGAAGTTGTGCGGCAACGCAATATTTGCGCTATTTTATATGGACAACAAAATTAGGTCGGTCACAGTTCCATTTACATGATGCAATGACTCGGAGCGTACTTCCATAAGCTTATGCTCGGAGCAAATCGAATCAATTAGTGTATTATGGGATCAACAAAAATATTGTGGCACATGTCCCGATACGCCTTCTTGAATTTTCCCATTGGTATTCTAATAGCTAGTATATTTATTCGAGATGAAATATGTTTACTTTGTTGTTAAATGCACTGTTCAAAAGGCGACGCGAGTACGATTGGGCTAAAATATGCTGTCCTTGGCCCGGGGATGCCGTCAAACGTCACGACGGTATCTTAATGCTACGTGCTAACCATGTCTCCTTATGACGTCATAAAATCCCGTGGTCTAGGTGGGACTGGAAATACCCGAAAACTCTCGAAGTAAATCCGAAGGGAAGTGACTGAAAAAAGGTCATTTTAAGGTGTTTGCAGACGCTTTTGAAAAGTTTTAAAACCAGAATGCATTTCACAAACATGTAGTCTAGCAAATTAGCGATAGTGAATGTGAGCATTTTGAATCATCTTTAAGTCTACAGGTAGGCTACAGTTAGCATACTAGTGTAGTAGTATTAGTCCTTTGAGTCTACAGGTAGGCTACAGTTAGCATAGCAGACTAGTGTAGTAGTATTAGTCCTTTAAGTCTACAGGTAGGCTACAGTTAGCATAACAGACTAGTGTTACAGTAGTAGTATTAGTCCTTTAAGTCTACAGGTAGGCTACAGTTAGCATAACAGACTAGTGTTACAGTAGTAGTATTAGTCCTTTAAGTCTACAGGTAGGCTACAGTTAGCATAACAGACTAGTGTAGTAGTATTAGTCCTTCGAGTCTACAGGTAGGCTACAGTTAGCATAGCAGACTAGTGTTACAGTAGTAGTATTAGTCCTTTAAGTCTACAGGTAGGCTACAGTTAGCATAACAGACTAGTGTTACAGTAGTAGTATTAGTCCTTTAAGTCTACAGGTAGGCTACAGTTAGCATAACAGACTAGTGTTACAGTAGTAGTATTAGTCCTTTAAGTCTACAGGTAGGCTACAGTTAGCATAACAGACTAGTGTTACAGTAGTAGTATTAGTCCTTTAAGTCTACAGGTAGGCTACAGTTAGCATAACAGACTAGTGTAGTAGTATTAGTCCTTCGAGTCTACAGGTAGGCTACAGTTAGCATAGCAGACTAGTGTAGTAGTATTAGTCCTTCGAGTCTACAGGTAGGCTACAGTTAGCATAGCAGACTAGTGTTACAGTAGTAGTATTAGTCCTTTAAGTCTACAGGTAGGCTACAGTTAGCATAACAGACTAGTGTAGTAGTATTAGTCCTTTAAGTCTACAGGTAGGCTACAGTTAGCATAACAGACTAGTGTTACAGTAGTAGTATTAGTCCTTTAAGTCTACAGGTAGGCTACAGTTAGCATAGCAGACTAGTGTTACAGTAGTAGTATTAGTCCTTTAAGTCTACAGGTAGGCTACAGTTAGCATAACAGACTAGTGTAGTAGTATTAGTCCTTTGAGTCTACAGGTAGGCTACAGTTAGCATAACAGACTAGTGTTACAGTAGTAGTATTAGTCCTTTAAGTCTACAGGTAGGCTACAGTTAGCATAACAGACTAGTGTTACAGTAGTAGTATTAGTCCTTTGAGTCTACAGGTAGGCTACAGTTAGCATAACAGACTAGTGTTACAGTAGTAGTATTAGTCCTTTAAGTCTACAGGTAGGCTACAGTTAGCATAACAGACTAGTGTTACAGTAGTAGTATTAGTCCTTTGAGTCTACAGGTAGGCTACAGTTAGCATAACAGACTAGTGTTACAGTAGTAGTATTAGTCCTTTAAGTCTACAGGTAGGCTACAGTTAGCATAACAGACTAGTGTTACAGTAGTAGTATTAGTCCTTTAAGTCTACAGGTAGGCTACAGTTAGCATAACAGACTAGTGTAGTAGTATTAGTCCTTTGAGTCTACAGGTAGGCTACAGTTAGCATAACAGACTAGTGTAGTAGTATTAGTCCTTTAAGTCTACAGGTAGGCTACAGTTAGCATAACATACTAGTGTAGTAGTATTAGTCCTTTAAGTCTACAGGTAGGCTACAGTTAGCATAACAGACTAGTGTAGTAGTATTAGTCCTTTAAGTCTACAGGTAGGCTACAGTTAGCATAACATACTAGTGTAGTAGTATTAGTCCTTTAAGTCTACAGGTAGGCTACAGTTAGCATAACATACTAGTGTAGTAGTATTAGTCCTTTAAGTCTACAGGTAGGCTACAGTTAGCATAACAGACTAGTGTTACAGTAGTAGTATTAGTCCTTTAAGTCTACAGGTAGGCTACAGTTAGCATAACAGACTAGTGTTACAGTAGTAGTATTAGTCCTTTAAGTCTACAGGTAGGCTACAGTTAGCATAACAGACTAGTGTAGTAGTATTAGTCCTTTAAGTCTACAGGTAGGCTACAGTTAGCATAACAGACTAGTGTAGTAGTATTAGTCCTTTAAGTCTACAGGTAGGCTACAGTTAGCATAACAGACTAGTGTAGTAGTATTAGTCCTTTAAGTCTACAGGTAGGCTACAGTTAGCATAACAGACTAGTGTAGTAGCATTAGTCCTTTAAGTCTACAGGTAGGCTATAGTTAGCATAACAGACTAGTGTAGTAGTATTAGTCCTTTAAGTCTACAGGTAGGCTACAGTTAGCATAACAGACTAGTGTAGTAGTATTAGTCCTTTGAGTCTACAGGTAGGCTACAGTTAGCATAACAGACTAGTGTAGTAGCATTAGTCCTTTGAGTCTACAGGTAGGCTACAGTTAGCATAGCAGACTAGTGTAGTAGCATTAGTCCTTTAAGTCTACAGGTAGGCTACAGTTAGCATACTAGTGTAGTAGCATTAGTCCTTTGAGTCTACAGGTAGGCTACAGTTAGCATAACAGACTAGTGTAGTAGTATTAGTCCTTTAAGTCTACAGGTAGGCTACAGTTAGCATAACAGACTAGTGTTACAGTAGTAGTATTAGTCCTTTAAGTCTACAGGTAGGCTACAGTTAGCATAACAGACTAGTGTAGTAGTATTAGTCCTTTAAGTCTACAGGTAGGCTACAGTTAGCATAACAGACTAGTGTTACAGTAGTAGTAATGTCCTTTGAGTCTACAGGTAGGCTATAGTTAGCATAACATACTAGTGTAGTAGTATTAGTCCTTTGAGTCTACAGGTAGGCTACAGTTAGCATAACAGACTAGTGTAGTAGTATTAGTCCTTTAAGTCTACAGGTAGGCTACAGTTAGCATAACAGACTAGTGTTACAGTAGTAGTATTAGTCCTTTAAGTCTACAGGTAGGCTACAGTTAGCATAACAGACTAGTGTAGTAGTATTAGTCCTTTAAGTCTACAGGTAGGCTACAGTTAGCATAACAGACTAGTGTTACAGTAGTAGTATTAGTCCTTTGAGTCTACAGGTAGGCTACAGTTAGCATAACAGACTAGTGTTACAGTAGTAGTATTAGTCCTTTAAGTCTACAGGTAGGCTACAGTTAGCATAACAGACTAGTGTAGTAGTATTAGTCCTTTAAGTCTACAGGTAGGCTACAGTTAGCATAACAGACTAGTGTAGTAGTATTAGTCCTTTGAGTCTACAGGTAGGCTACAGTTAGCATACTAGTGTAGTAGCATTAGTCCTTTGAGTCTACAGGTAGGCTACAGTTAGCATAACAGACTAGTGTAGTAGTATTAGTCCTTTGAGTCTACAGGTAGGCTACAGTTAGGATAACAGACTAGTGTTACAGTAGTAGTATTAGTCCTTTAAGTCTACAGGTAGGCTACAGTTAGCATAGCAGACTAGTGTTACAGTAGTAGTATTAGTCCTTTAAGTCTACAGGTAGGCTACAGTTAGCATAACAGACTAGTGTTACAGTAGTAGTATTAGTCCTTTAAGTCTACAGGTAGGCTACAGTTAGCATAACAGACTAGTGTTACAGTAGTAGTATTAGTCCTTTAAGTCTACAGGTAGGCTACAGTTAGCATAGCAGACTAGTGTTACAGTAGTAGTATTAGTCCTTTAAGTCTACAGGTAGGCTACAGTTAGGATAACAGACTAGTGTTACAGTAGTAGTATTAGTCCTTTAAGTCTACAGGTAGGCTACAGTTAGCATAGCAGACTAGTGTTACAGTAGTAGTATTAGTCCTTTAAGTCTACAGGTAGGCTACAGTTAGCATAACAGACTAGTGTAGTAGTATTAGTCCTTTAAGTCTACAGGTAGGCTACAGTTAGCATAACAGACTAGTGTAGTAGTATTAGTCCTTTAAGTCTACAGGTAGGCTACAGTTAGCATACTAGTGTAGTAGCATTAGTCCTTTGAGTCTACAGGTAGGCTACAGTTAGCATAACAGACTAGTGTAGTAGTATTAGTCCTTTGAGTCTACAGGTAGGCTACAGTTAGCATAACAGACTAGTGTTACAGTAGTAGTAATGTCCTTTGAGTCTACAGGTAGGCTATAGTTAGCATAACATACTAGTGTAGTAGTATTAGTCCTTTGAGTCTACAGGTAGGCTACAGTTAGCATAACAGACTAGTGTAGTAGTATTAGTCCTTTAAGTCTACAGGTAGGCTACAGTTAGCATAACAGACTAGTGTTACAGTAGTAGTATTAGTCCTTTAAGTCTACAGGTAGGCTACAGTTAGCATAACAGACTAGTGTTAGTGTAGTAGTATTAGTCCTTTAAGTCTACAGGTAGGCTACAGTTAGCATAACAGACTAGTGTAGTAGTATTAGTCCTTTAAGTCTACAGGTAGGCTACAGTTAGCATAACAGACTAGTGTTACAGTAGTAGTAATGTCCTTTGAGTCTACAGGTAGGCTATAGTTAGCATAACATACTAGTGTAGTAGTATTAGTCCTTTGAGTCTACAGGTAGGCTACAGTTAGCATAACAGACTAGTGTAGTAGTATTAGTCCTTTAAGTCTACAGGTAGGCTACAGTTAGCATAACAGACTAGTGTTACAGTAGTAGTATTAGTCCTTTAAGTCTACAGGTAGGCTACAGTTAGCATAACAGACTAGTGTAGTAGTATTAGTCCTTTAAGTCTACAGGTAGGCTACAGTTAGCATAACAGACTAGTGTAGTAGTATTAGTCCTTTGAGTCTACAGGTAGGCTACAGTTAGCATACTAGTGTAGTAGCATTAGTCCTTTGAGTCTACAGGTAGGCTACAGTTAGCATAACAGACTAGTGTAGTAGTATTAGTCCTTTGAGTCTACAGGTAGGCTACAGTTAGCATAACAGACTAGTGTTACAGTAGTAGTATTAGTCCTTTAAGTCTACAGGTAGGCTACAGTTAGCATAACAGACTAGTGTAGTAGTATTAGTCCTTTAAGTCTACAGGTAGGCTACAGTTAGCATAACAGACTAGTGTTACAGTAGTAGTAATGTCCTTTGAGTCTACAGGTAGGCTATAGTTAGCATAACAGACTAGTGTAGTAGTATTAGTCCTTTGAGTCTACAGGTAGGCTACAGTTAGCATAACAGACTAGTGTAGTAGCATTAGTCCTTTGAGTCTACAGGTAGGCTACAGTTAGCATAACAGACTAGTGTAGTAGTATTAGTCCTTTAAGTCTACAGGTAGGCTACAGTTAGCATAACAGACTAGTGTTACAGTAGTAGTATTAGTCCTTTAAGTCTACAGGTAGGCTACAGTTAGCATAACAGACTAGTGTAGTAGTATTAGTCCTTTAAGTCTACAGGTAGGCTACAGTTAGCATAACAGACTAGTGTAGTAGTATTAGTCCTTTGAGTCTACAGGTAGGCTACAGTTAGCATACTAGTGTAGTAGCATTAGTCCTTTGAGTCTACAGGTAGGCTACAGTTAGCATAACAGACTAGTGTAGTAGTATTAGTCCTTTGAGTCTACAGGTAGGCTACAGTTAGGATAACAGACTAGTGTAGTAGTATTAATCCTTTAAGTCTACAGGTAGGCTATAGTTAGCATAGCAGACTAGTGTAGTAGTATTAGTCCTTTAAGTCTACAGGTAGGCTATAGTTAGCATAACAGACTAATGTAGTAGTATTAGTCCTTTAAGTCTACAGGTAGGCTACAGTTAGCATAGCAGACTAGTGTAGTAGCATTAGTCCTTTAAGTCTACAGGTAGGCTACAGTTAGCATAACAGACTAGTGTTACAGTAGTAGTATTAGTCCTTTAAGTCTACAGGTAGGCTACAGTTAGCATAACAGACTAGTGTTACAGTAGTAGTATTAGTCCTTTAAGTCTACAGGTAGGCTACAGTTAGCATAACAGACTAGTGTAGTAGTATTAGTCCTTTAAGTCTACAGGTAGGCTATAGTTAGCATAACAGACTAGTGTTACAGTAGTAGCATTAGTCCTTTAAGTCTACAGGTAGGCTATAGTTAGCATAACAGACTAGTGTTACAGTAGTAGTATTAGTCCTTTAAGTCTACAGGTAGGCTACAGTTAGCATAACAGACTAGTGTAGTAGTATTAGTCCTTTAAGTCTACAGGTAGGCTATAGTTAGCATAACAGACTAGTGTTACAGTAGTAGCATTAGTCCTTTAAGTCTACAGGTAGGCTATAGTTAGCATAACAGACTAGTGTAGTAGTATTAGTCCTTTGAGTCTACAGGTAGGCTATAGTTAGCATAACAGACTAGTGTTACAGTAGTAGTATTAGTCCTTTAAGTCTACAGGTAGGCTATAGTTAGCATAACAGACTAGTGTTACAGTAGTAGTATTAGTCCTTTAAGTCTACAGGTAGGCTACAGTTAGCATAACAGACTAGTGTTACAGTAGTAGTATTAGTCCTTTAAGTCTACAGGTAGGCTACAGTTAGCATAACAGACTAGTGTAGTAGTATTAGTCCTTTAAGTCTACAGGTAGGCTACAGTTAGCATAACAGACTAGTGTAGTAGTATTAGTCCTTTAAGTCTACAGGTAGGCTACAGTTAGCATAACAGACTAGTGTTACAGTAGTAGTATTAGTCCTTTAAGTCTACAGGTAGGCTACAGTTAGCATAACAGACTAGTGTTACAGTAGTAGTATTAGTCCTTTAAGTCTACAGGTAGGCTATAGTTAGCATAACAGACTAGTGTAGTAGTAATGTCCTTTGAGTCTACAGGTAGGCTACAGTTAGCATAACAGACTAGTGTAGTAGTATTAGTCCTTTAAGTCTACAGGTAAGCTACAGTTAGCATAACAGAATAGTGTAGTAGCATTAGTCCTTTAAGTCTACAGGTAGGCTATAGTTAGCATAACAGACTAGTGTAGTAGTATTAGTCCTTTGAGTCTACAGGTAGGCTACAGTTAGCATAACAGACTAGTGTAGTAGTATTAGTCCTTTAAGTCTACAGGTAGGCTACAGTTAGCATAACAGACTAGTGTAGTAGTATTAGTCCTTTAAGTCTACAGGTAGGCTACAGTTAGCATAACAGACTAGTGTAGTAGTATTAGTCCTTTAAGTCTACAGGTAGGCTACAGTTAGCATAACAGACTAGTGTTACAGTAGTAGTATTAGTCCTTTGAGTCTACAGGTAGGCTACAGTTAGCATAACAGACTAGTGTAGTAGTATTAGTCCTTTAAGTCTACAGGTAGGCTACAGTTAGCATAACAGACTAGTGTAGTAGAATTAGTCCTTTGAGTCTACAGGTAGGCTACAGTTAGCATAACAGACTAGTGTAGTAGTATTAGTCCTTTGAGTCTACAGGTAGGCTACAGTTAGCATAACAGACTAGTGTTACAGTAGTAGTATTAGTCCTTTAAGTCTACAGGTAGGCTACAGTTAGCATACTAGTGTAGTAGCATTAGTCCTTTAAGTCTACAGGTAGGCTACAGTTAGCATAACAGACTAGTGTAGTAGTATTAGTCCTTTAAGTCTACAGGTAGGCTACAGTTAGCATAACAGACTAGTGTAGTAGAATTAGTCCTTTGAGTCTACAGGTAGGCTACAGTTAGCATAACAGACTAGTGTTACAGTAGTAGTATTAGTCCTTTAAGTCTACAGGTAGGCTATAGTTAGCATAACAGACTAGTGTTACAGTAGTAGTATTAGTCCTTTAAGTCTACAGGTAGGCTACAGTTAGCATAACAGACTAGTGTTACAGTAGTAGTATTAGTCCTTTAAGTCTACAGGTAGGCTACAGTTAGCATAACAGACTAGTGTTACAGTAGTAGTATTAGTCCTTTAAGTCTACAGGTAGGCTATAGTTAGCATAACAGACTAGTGTTACAGTAGTAGTATTAGTCCTTTAAGTCTACAGGTAGGCTACAGTTAGCATAACAGACTAGTGTAGTAGCATTAGTCCTTTGAGTCTACAGGTAGGCTACAGTTAGCATAACAGACTAGTGTTACAGTAGTAGTATTAGTCCTTTAAGTCTACAGGTAGGCTACAGTTAGCATAACAGACTAGTGTAGTAGCATTAGTCCTTTAAGTCTACAGGTAGGCTACAGTTAGCATAACAGACTAGTGTAGTAGTATTAGTCCTTTGAGTCTACAGGTAGGCTACAGTTAGCATAACAGACTAGTGTTACAGTAGTAGTATTAGTCCTTTAAGTCTACAGGTAGGCTACAGTTAGCATAACAGACTAGTGTAGTAGTATTAGTCCTTTAAGTCTACAGGTAGGCTACAGTTAGCATACTAGTGTAGTAGTATTAGTCCTTTAAGTCTACAGGTAGGCTATAGTTAGCATAACAGACTAGTGTAGTAGCATTAGTCCTTTAAGTCTACAGGTAGGCTACAGTTAGCATACTAGTGTAGTAGTATTAGTCCTTTAAGTCTACAGGTAGGCTACAGTTAGCATAACAGACTAGTGTAGTAGCATTAGTCCTTTAAGTCTACAGGTAGGCTATAGTTAGCATAACAGACTAGTGTAGTAGCATTAGTCCTTTGAGTCTACAGGTAGGCTACAGTTAGCATAACAGACTAGTGTAGTAGCATTAGTCCTTTAAGTCTACAGGTAGGCTACAGTTAGCATAACAGACTAGTGTAGTAGCATTAGTCCTTTGAGTCTACAGGTAGGCTACAGTTAGCATAACAGACTAGTGTAGTAGTATTAGTCCTTTAAGTCTACAGGTAGGCTACAGTTAGCATAGCAGACTAGTGTAGTAGTATTAGTCCTTTGAGTCTACAGGTAGGCTACAGTTAGCATAACAGACTAGTGTAGTAGTATTAGTCCTTTAAGTCTACAGGTAGGCTACAGTTAGCATAACAGACTAGTGTAGTAGTATTAGTCCTTTGAGTCTACAGGTAGGCTACAGTTAGCATAACAGACTAGTGTAGTAGTATTAGTCCTTTAAGTCTACAGGTAGGCTACAGTTAGCATAACAGACTAGTGTTACAGTAGTAGTATTAGTCCTTTGAGTCTAGGGTACGTAGCCTGTAGGTAGGCTACCTTTAGGATAGCTGAAATAGTACTAGTAGCATTAGTCCTTCACATTTACAGGTAGGCTTGGCACAGCTGTCAAGATCAAATAAAATATTTAAATCACACTTACACATTTGAGAGTATTGTGGAGTTAACTTTATTACATAACAACACTTGAAAAGTCCCCCCCCCCCCCTGACAAAAGTACTACATGGTTAAAACACTACTACATGTTCAAGAATGTCTACCAGAAAATACATAAACTACAATACAAGCAAAGAAAAAAAAAGAAAAGAAGAAATTTGTGTATGGCTGGCAGTCTGTGCTGCCTAGCTTGCTACACGCTGCAATGGGCAATGCAGTAATGGCGGGAATGCCACGTCATGTGACAGCTCTCGCATGATTTAAAAATACCTCATCAAGTGAGCCACCCCCCCAAAAAAACACAGAAAATCAGAGGAAGCAAGAAAAAAGAAAAGACTGAGAGGACCCTTCTTTTTGAAAGCATGTTATTGTTGTCACACATAATAATTTTACACCTAATTCATGGTGATGTCAATTTATAAGTTATTATCAGATATAGTTTGGGTCAAATTTTGATGGTACTAGTATTAATGACAGAGTCTTAGATAGTGTATCAGAATTTATATATTGTGGTCCGAGTTCAGAACAAAGAAATAAAGAGAAGTTAAGAATTTTGGAAAAGTTACTGACCATGGTACATGTATTGTTATTTTTCAGGTATTCAAGTGGTAGTGTTAAACTTTGGGATATTGATAATAACAATAGTGAGAGTTTACTCACTTCTCATCAGTCTATTGGTTTGGACCAGAAGGATAGACCAGCCATCAATCATGTGGCTACAAATAGAACTGTTGGCATGGCAACATACAGCAGTGGTAAGCTAATATAATACATGACCGAGTTTATAATATGTGGTACATCTCTCAGTGTGACTGTGATATCTAATAGTGTATTTGTCACCAGCTGAGTCATGGCAACAATTATAGCGATGATGTCATAGTTTAGTGAATTACAATAGCAAACTGGATTGGCAAGTGTTAACATGTATTTGTATGCTATGACTGTCACACACATCTAGGTGTCTGAACTCGATGTCCAGACACCGAAAACAAAGACAGAAGAAACTATGATATCATTGGGAAATCCCAGAGAAAGCATAGTGTATCTAATGTAGGACTCATTATGCTCTCCTTGTCCACTAACCTTGCACCAAAACATTCATACATTGGCTAAACATTTGCCAAGTTTATTCTGCAAATATTATTGTATCCAGGTGATAGAGGGGTAAACAACAACTAGAAATAGATTGTGCCAACAATAGCAAATACTTCATCAGTGTGATTATATAGTGTACCATGCCCCCATCATATATCCTACCTTGTCAAAATCTGATTAATTGCTGGATCTCCAAAAGGGAAGGTTGCCTGTTGTCAACTATGGCTTATGTCAGTTGGACTTGTGCTTGCATACTCAAAACTATTGATGATATAAATTTTATTTGGAATTGGTGAACAGATTAGATTAGTTTATTTCAGTAAAACAACAAGATCACAGAATAAATAATATACAGTACAAATAAAAACTGGTACAAATTGAGCAATTACTTGGATAATCCACAAAGTCAAATACTTGTTTCCAGTGGGGATCATTGTGTTTGTGTCCTTCTTATATAATCTTAGTCTTCTTTAGACTTAAACAGTCATACAATGTAATTGCTGCTGTAATTGTTTTGTCAAAGACTTATAAAACAAACTATGTACATTATGAATGGTTCCCACACATAACTTGATGAAAAGATCAATACATTATCTGATATAGTGTTGTAAGATAGTGGGATAGATAAAGATAACAATACATAATTTGTTACTTATTTACAATTGTATATTTAGTGTTATTCCCAATATTTGTCTTTGTTCAGCCAAGGAAAATATGAATGACTTAAGGGGCCCTTGTCACTATGAATCGCTAGACGAATAATGACAACCCCTTATAGGCCACAAGTGTTTTTTTTTGGCTGAATGAAGAAATACTGGGGAATAATATAATTATACCATCACCAGTAATATATAAAAGATTGGAAAAAAATTGGGAAAAGTATACAATCTTGAGTGTTTTGACTCGTGTTTTCAAACAGCAGAACCAATGATGTAGACATTTATTGTTGTGACATAGACGTGCGTTTTTATGATGTAGAACAACCAGAGCATATATTCTATTTTTTTTTGTTGAACCTGGCTTGTGTATGGTATAAATGACCCATACCAAGTCTTTTACCTGGCTTGTGTATGGTATAAATGACCCATACCAAGTCTTTTACCTGGCTTGTGTATGGTATAAATGACCCATACCAAGTCTTTTACCTGGCTTGTGTATGGTATAAATGACCCATACCAAGTCTTTTACCTGGCTTGTGTATGGTATAAATGACCCATACCAAGTCTTTTACCTGGCTTGTGTATGGTATAAATGACCCATACCAAGTCTTTTACCTGGCTTGTGTATGGTATAAATGACCCATACCAAGTCTTTCACCTGGCTTGTGTATGGTATAAATGACCCATACCAAGTCTTTTACCTGGCTTGTGTATGGTATAAATGACCCATACCAAGTCTTTTACCTGGCTTGTGTATGGTATAAATGACCCATACCAAGTCTTTTACCTAGCTTGTGTATGGTATAAATGACCCATACCAAGTCTTTTACCTGGCTTGTGTATGGTATAAATGACCCATACCAAGTCTTTTACCTGGCTTGTGTATGGTATAAATGACCCATACCAAGTCTTTTACCTGGCTTGTGTATGGTATAAATGACCCATACCAAGTCTTTTACCTAGCTTGTGTATGGTATAAATGACCCATACCAAGTCTTTTACCTGGCTTGTGTATGGTATAAATGACCCATACCAAGTCTTTTACCTGGCTTGTGTATGGTATAAATGACCCATACCAAGTCTTTTACCTGGCTTGTGTATGGTATAAATGACCCATACCAAGTCTTTTACCTGGCTTGTGTATGGTATAAATGACCCATACCAAGTCTTTCACCTGGCTTGTGTATGGTATAAATGACCCATACCAAGTCTTTTACCTGGCTTGTGTATGGTATAAATGACCCATACCAAGTCTTTTACCTGGCTTGTGTATGGTATAAATGACCCATACCAAGTCTTTTACCTAGCTTGTGTATGGTATAAATGACCCATACCAAGTCTTTTACCTGGCTTGTGTATGGTATAAATGACCCATACCAAGTCTTTTACCTGGCTTGTGTATGGTATAAATGACCCATACCAAGTCTTTTACCTGGCTTGTGTATGGTATAAATGACCCATACCAAGTCTTTTACCTGGCTTGTGTATGGTATAAATGACCCATACCAAGTCTTTTACCTGGCTTGTGTATGGTATAAATGACCCATACCAAGTCTTTTACCTGGCTTGTGTATGGTATAAATGACCCATACCAAGTCTTTTACCTGGCTTGTGTATGGTATAAATGACCCATACCAAGTCTTTTTTTATTAGTCATAAAGGATGTCACACAATTAAATAGGAGTGATGGTTATGTGAACATGGCATTGTGGGATACATGGCATTCAGAGAATAAGATATTATGGTGTACTATTATGGGATACATATGGCATTCAGAGAATAAGATTATGGTGTACTATTATGGGATACATGGCATTCAGAGAATAAGATATTATGGTGTACTATTATGGGATACATGGCATTCAGAGAATAAGATATTATGGTGTACTATTGTGGGATACATGGCATTCAGAAAATAAGATATTATGGTGTACTATTGTGGGATACATGGCATTCAGAGAATAAGATATTATGGTGTACTATTGTGGGATACATGGCATTCAGAAAATAAGATATTATGGTGTATTATTGTGGGATACATGGCATTCAGAGAATAAGATATTATGGTGTACTATTGTGGGATACATGGCATTCAGAGAATAAGATATTATGGTGTACACGAGATGTGATAGAATACTAGGTTTTGGTCATGTCAATGTTGGGAGTTGTGTAAGGTATGATTTGAGGAGTTTTACATTATAAAGCTATAATTCACTATGTGATATTTTACAGGTATTGGAAAAACAAGTACATTGCATTTGCTAAAGTGCAGAAAACTTGAAAATGGAGTAGGGCAATCTGGTATAATTTATATCATAGCATTCCATACCTTTAATTGTTAGAACTACATAAAAAATGTTAACTGACATAGATTTGACTTAGTTACACCCCAGTAGTAGATAACAATAAATCATTGGGATAAAATTCCATGATGCCATTCAACACTTATTGTTTGTATATTCAGGACTTGTCCTGTAGCAGGTGTTTAGGTACATCTAACCTTGTACCAAAACACAGGTTATTAATTGTTTATTTTTCTAATCTTCAGTCATGATTTGGTACCATGACATATGTACCATTTATGACAGTTATATTTAGATTTCTCGTTATTAGTGTGACCATATTTTCTACCACAAGAAAATCTCAAAATGATGTATGTTTTTATCTGATAGCATATGTGTTCAGTGTTAGGACAAGTTATCATTACAATCAGTGTAGGCATATACCATTGGTAATGTGGAATATATTGTAAGTGAACCTAATTTTATGTATTTTGTTTGTCTTTCATTGTATGTTTGTATGTACACCTACCTATGTAGCTATGGCTGCTTGCCATGACTACACCAGTGTAGTCTCCCCAGTGTTAACATTGACTTTGATATTATCCTTCTAGAATAGTTATATGACTTCAATATTTAGTCGTCTAATTAGAAATGTCGACTGCTGGTATGTTGTTTGTACAGAAAGAAAGAACTTGAAAATTTTGTGGTTCAAACTCAAATAACTTTTTGGACTATATAGTTTGAGAGAAAATGTCAGTATACATGCATAATGGCGTAAAGTCAGTTTTAATAAATTGTAATTACCCCCAGAGAATTCAAAACAGAAAATTTTTCATGAGCAATGTATAGTTTATTTTGTTTACAATATGGATGGCAACAGTCCTGCTATTGTCATGACCTTATGTGGATGTGTGCTATTTCTCTATAAATAGACCATAATAATAGTAGAATTATGTTGTAATAGTCAGGTGCCAAAGTCTGTATACCTCTATCGTCAAAACAAATTTAGACTTTACTATAATACTGTCTGATGTCAGACATGGTATGCTTAGCAAACTTTTCATAACATACAACATTTAATTAACATTTTTATTGTTAAATTTATCATGAACTTTTTTCAAATGCAATTAGTGATTTTGCTAATTCAAAATTGTTATCCCTTTAAAGAATATTGATTTTTTTTATTTACTAAATTTAGTAAAGTACTGGTACTTGTAAACAATCCCCTACAAAAGAATGTGTTTGTTATTGTGTGCTTTGTCTGTAATAAATGGCAACAAAAATGGGTGTAATATGTGATAGTGTTATACCTTAAAGCAGATGATGCAAAGGATTAGTAAAAAGTAAATAAATAGAAGTATTATTATTATTTAACTTTCATCTTAAAACTTTATATTAAATTGTATGATATTGAGATTTTTAGTATGAAGGTGAAAACAATAAGATTAGTAGTCAGCGTTTTGTTTTTATTTTTTCCAGTTAAAAATATAAAAAAGAAATGATTTAGAACTTAGTGTCTGGTAATAACTGAGGCATTCATTTATTTGGCAGGTTTGAGTTCTGAAAATTGCAAAATTGTGTAATGAATCTCTGTAAATGATGAATCTGTATAAGTTTGGAATTAAGGCTGTAACTATACAGCCTAGATGCTGTATTTTATGTGATTTTGTGATAATTTGTATTTTTGAAAACTGTCATTAAGAATCTCAATAAATGTACAAACAAGGCCATAATCATGAAGTGAATTGCTAGGTGGCGTGTCTAATGTTGTTTATTGTCTATTGTCAATGTAGAATGTATGGTGGATTGACTAGATATCTCTGTTGAATTCAATTGTGATATCCGTAAATAACCTTGGTTCACTTACAAACTTATCAAATACAAAGCAATATTAGTGAAACTGAAAGAAAGTTCTGATAACATTAAAATTAATTTACATGTCATTGATATTAAAGTAACTTTTTTTTTGGCTTGTTAGGCTGTCTAGAAACGTTGCAATGTTTGATTGACGGTTAGGTGGAGTTTCACTGACCTGGTGAATAGTTTCAAGGACATTGATTGCATCACTGTCAAACTGTCCAAATGTACATTTTGATATTAGTTGTCAACTATGGAATGTATATGCTTTCATCATCAATAAAGGTAAAGTCCATGAACATGGCTAAGTGATTACATGACTCCCTCAATGACAATAACATGGCTAAGTGATTACATGACTCCCTCAATGACAATAACATGGCTAAGTGATTACATGACTCCCTCAATGACAATAACATGGCTAAGTGATTACATGACTCCCTCAATGACAATAACATGGCTAAGTGATTACATGACTCCCTCATTGACAATAACATGGCTAAGTGATTACATGACTCCCTCAATGACAATAACATGGCTAAGTGATTACATGACTCCCTCAATGACAATAACATGGCTAAGTGATTACATGACTTCCTCAATGACAATAACATGGCTAAGTGATTACATGACTCCCTCAATGACAATAACATGGCTAAGTGATTACATGACTCCCTCAATGACAGTAACATGGCTAAGTGATTACATGACTCCCTCAATGACAATAACATGGCTAAGTGATTACATGACTCCCTCAATGACAATAACATGGCTAAGTGATTACATGACTCCCTCAATGACAATAACATGGCTAAGTGATTACATGACTCCCTCAATGACAATAACATGGCTAAGTGATTACATGACTTCCTCAATGACAATAACATGGCTAAGTGATTACATGACTCCCTCATTGACAATAACATGGCTAAGTGATTACATGACTCCCTCAATGACAATATCATGGCTAAGTGATTACATGACTCCCTCATTGACAATAACATGGCTAAGTGATTACATGACTCCCTCATTGACAATAACATGGCTAAGTGATTACATGACTCCCTCAATGACAATAACATGGCTAAGTGATTACATGACTCCCTCATTGACAATAACATGGCTAAGTGATTACATGACTCCCTCAATGACAATAACATGGCTAAGTGATTACATGACTCCCTCAATGACAATAACATGGCTAAGTGATTACATGACTTCCTCAATGACAATAACATGGCTAAGTGATTACATGACTCCCTCATTGACAATAACATGGCTAAGTGATTACATGACTCCTTCAATGACAATATCATGGCTAAGTGATTACATGACTCCCTCAATGACAATAACATGGCTAAGTGATTACATGACTCCCTCATTGACAATAACATGGCTAAGTGATTACATGACTCCCTCAATGACAATAACATGGCTAAGTGATTACATGACTCCCTCATTGACAATAACATGGCTAAGTGATTACATGACTCCTCATTGACAATAACATGGCTAAGTGATTACATGACTCCCTCAATGACAATAACATGTCTAAGTGATTACATGACTCCCTCATTGACAATAACATGTCTAAGTGATTACATGACTCCCTCAATGACAATAACATGGCTAAGTGATTACATGACTCCCTCATTGACAATAACATGTCTAAGTGATTACATGACTCCCTCAATGACAATAACATGGCTAAGTGATTACATGACTCCCTCATTGACAATAACATGGCTAAGTGATTACATGACTCCCACAATGACAATAACATGGCTAAGTGATTACATGACTCCTCAATGACAGTAACACGTTTCATGGTTTATTATATCGTAAATTATATCTTCAAACATATGTTGCATTCTTAGACTTAAATATAACTTAATATGTATTCCTACTTTCTCCTGTTGCTACAATGTTGCTACAAATTAGTCTTTTATCATTTCATCTATCATCAAAGTGATATGATAAGAAGTAAATCATAATTAATAATCACAAGTTATGATTTATTCAAAGTGGATATACAAGTGGATATTTCTATTTCGTCATTATCTCAGTCGGTCTTCAATGAGATTGTGCTGCGCATGCGTGGGAATCAGTGTGCACATGTGTGCAGTGGGAAGATGGCTGTGAAAGTTCGTGAGTGAAGTTATAAAAGTGTTTGCATCTACCATCTAGGAGCATCGAGACTCATCTAGTAAGTAGAATAGTCGTGTGAACACTATAGTCTAAAGTTTAGATCGACGATCTAACAAACATTTGTATTATACAGCCGAAAAGTTGACATTGTACGTGGTACAATGAGTTCAGCATCGCAAGCGGGTACGGATGAAGGATCCGAATCAATCAGTGTAGCTGGAATGTCAGGAAAGGTTTCCAATGACAATAAAGCCGATAAAACCGAACGTGGTTCGGGAAAAAGTAATACCAAAGGTAAACTAGCCACGAAGGGACATACAAGTTCGAGTAAGAAAAAAGACGACGGCGACATAGTCGCCATTATGCACTCGATACAATCGGCCGTTCAGAGGCAAGAACTCACAGTAGGTAACATATGTGAGAGACTAGATAAGATTGAAAATCAAAATAAGGAATTTGAGGAAAGTTACGAATACGGACCTCAGTCCTTAGAATATAATGAAGGTGGTGATGATGACGATTTCCCGCCTAGTGCCCAAAAGCGTACGTCACAGGAAGCCGACATTGACGGCGATAACAGTGAGAGAGGGGAAAGTAGATTTACATCTATGACGAAACGATTCAAAGTACAAGAATATTGTGACAAGGATATCGATGTTACGTTGGCAGAGAACATAACTGATCTATTCAAAAATGGTATCGAGGAGGAACGTTACCTTGAATTGACTAAAAGTGAGAACAATGCTCGCCCGCAGAACTGCGAGGGCTTGGCAACAGTGAAAACAAACCAGTTAATTTGGGATGCCATATCGCCTACAGCACGGGCGAATGACAAAAAGCTACAAAACATACAAGTGGATATTTATATTTATATTTTATTACTATTAGCACAACCACTGTAGGTATAGTGTTAACTTTATTTTATCTATTAGCATAACCACTGTAGGTATAGTGTTAACTTTATTATATCTATTAGCACAACCACTGTAGGTATAGTGTTAACTTTATTTTATCTATTAGCATAACCACTGTAGGTATAATGTTAACTTTATTATATCTATTAGCACAACCACTGTAGGTATAGTGTTAACTTTATTATATCTATTAGAACAACCACTGTAGGTATTGTGTTAACTTTATTATATCTATTAGCACAACCACTGTAGGTATAATGTTAACTTTATTATATCTATTAGCACAACCACTGTAGGTATAGTGTTAACTTTATTTTATCTATTAGCACAACCACTGTAGGTATAGTGTTAACTTTATTATATCTATTAGCACAACCACTGTAGGTATAGTGTTAACTTTATTATATCTGTTAGCACAACCACTGTAGGTATAGTGTTAACTTTATTTTATCTATTAGCATAACCACTGTAGGTATAGTGTTAACTTTATTATATCTATTAGCACAACCACTGTAGGTATAGTGTTAACTTTATTATATCTATTAGCACAACCACTGTAGGTATAGTGTTAACTTTATTATATCTGTTAGCACAACCACTGTAGGTATAGTGTTAACTTTATTATATCTATTAGCACAACCACTGTAGGTATAGTGTTAACTTTATTTTATCTATTAGCACAACCACTGTAGGTATAGTGTTAACTTTATTATATCTATTAGCACAACCACTGTAGGTATAGTGTTAACTTTATTATATCTATTAGCACAACCACTGTAGGTATAGTGTTAACTTTATTATATCTATTAGCACAACCACTGTAGGTATAGTGTTAATTTGTTAACACCTACCTGTGGTTGTTACTATAAAATTGTCACAAAATCAGTTCAAATTTATGGAGATTCTTTCAACAGATTTTTGAGAACTCTTTACTGTGATTGTAATTAATTATATTGGTAAACAAACAACTACCAACATTTTGAATACAAAAGAAAGAAAATAAAGATAAAATGAAGTGTTCCAAAAACATAAAGCTTTAGTTGAAAGACAGTTATCATGTTTTGGAAGTCTGATTTTGTTGTTTTGATTATGATATATGCAGCATGGCATAACAACATATGATATATGCAGCATGGCATAACAACATATTATGATATATGCAGCATGGCATAACAACATATGATATATGCAGCATGGCATAACAACATATGATATATGCAGCATGGCATAACAACATATGATATATGCAGCATGGCATAACAACATATGAGATATACAGCATGTTATAAAAGACGGAATCTTTGGTAATCTTGGTTTGTGTTGTTTTGATTGTTGGCTAGGTGATTAGGGCAATATTATCAAGAACTGTGTTTGTGTACAAGTTATCTTGAATATAATCAGAATGAAAATACCTTTGGTCATTATTTATCAAACCTATCTCTGTATTTGATAAAACTAAAATTAGCATTCCTTGTGATGTGTACTAATCATGGGACTAACACAGCTGATACAAATTAAGACATCATAATAAATACTTAGCAATCACATAATTGTTGTGGAAAAAAACTCACCTGTTTAAGTGATGATTGCATTTAATATAGAGATAATATGTAATCTGATGAATTAGACTGGTGACTCAGCAATTGGTTAATCTAAGTCACACTTTACAAATTTCATTTCAGATTTACAATTTATTCAGTCACCCATTTTGTTTAGTAAAGCAATAGTTGTCTAACGTTCAACTAGGAAATACATACCAGATATATTATGATGACTTGTAGGTTTTTTTAATGTTAGTTTTGTACTTTATCTAGTGGTTGTGTTATGTGAATGACCCTGGTAGTGGCTATGTACAAATACCCATTATTTATATTGTGTTCTATTGTATAGTAGTAGGTCAGGGCTTCAGGGGAACAAGATAGTTTCACAGCAGGTCTAACCCAAAACATTGTGAAAACTCTGCTGTGACTAATATGTATGGCTGTGACTGTGTATTCACAGAACATCAGTGAATAGAGAGTTCATTAAACGCTGTCTGGCACACCATTCACTTAAGTGTGTCACCCATTAAGTATTGATAAATGGCACATGTTGCTGGCAGACACCAAAACATAGCATGAAACAATAGACTCAGGTAGTAAGTAAACACTAGACAATAGTAAGGTAGACATATACATAATGAATATAACCACCTGTTATTTACATTGTACACCTGGTTACTTGAATCATGTATGTTAGTAACAGCATAGACATGTTGTACAAACTCTACACACCTTTGTACACATAGAGCAGACTGTTAAAAAAACGACCAAGTTGAGTAATTGCAAGGTGAGCACATAGCATAGAATATAGGCTGTAAATCATTTGAATACATTTATTGATGATATCTGAGATGTGATACACTGTTGTTTTAAACTAACATTTTAGTTCAACTGTTCTGTCAACATTTCTTCTCCACTATTTTATACGTTGTATATATTTTCAGACTGAATTTTTTTCAGTGTCTTTTTAGTGTGCATGTACATAACACCAGTAAATTTCATTTTTGTGTCAAAGTTTGGAAGCTTTACTTTGTTAAGGGGCATGAGACTTCAATAATGAGCATTGATAATGTAATAAAACATGTTTACTTTGCTGTAGTCTTAAAATGTACAGTATGTCAAACTTCAAATTGAATCTCTATATTTCAATCAAATTATAAGGTGTAGAAAATTTCAAAAGAAACTTTGCATTCTTGTGTGAAATTTTAGGTTGAAAGAAAGTTATTTTGATGGTGAGGAAAGTTTGCCTGATTGAAATGGTGACAAATATACAAGTAATTGGCACAGATGGGAAGTTAGTTTGCATACAATGCATAGTTAGCTGGTTAAGGTCACCGACCCCAGGTCTACCGTGTACTGTATAATGATAACTTTCCAAGCTCTTTTGTCAACAATTGATCAAGGGTGACTTAGCTTTCACTCCAGTCCCAGGGTCCTGTCAACTGTGGACAGAATGTCTAATTCATTAAAATAAAACAAAGAACACATGCACATTTTCTTGAATTGTTGATTTATCATGGCATGATGCATATCAGAGAGATTGTATATGTATTGTGGAATTGTTGCATATCAGAGAATGTACATGTATTGTGGAATTGTTGCATTGTATATGTATTGTGGAATTGTTGCATTGTATATGTATTGTGGAATTGTTGCATATCAGAGAATGTACATGTATTGTGGAATTGTTGCATATCAAAGAATGTACATGTATTGTGGAAATTTAGGAGTTAAATGGATTGTGGTTCTTTTGGTTGCATTGGGATGATTTTATTAGCTGGTCATTTATATGTGACAAATTAATATCATCATGACACATTGTCCAGCTGTTTCTTTCTCAGCAACTAACCTTGCATTTGAAATTGTAATAAACAAATTATATTTTGGGACTTCAAAGTGAACCCAACTAGAAAACAAGTACAAATACATAATAATAATAACTAACTGTGCTTTTTAAAAAAATGATTTCTCTACATATTTGGATTGTAATAAACACTAATATTGTATCAATATTAATATATGTTTTTTTTTCTTCTTCACTTTTGAAATATTTATTACCTAAACCTTAAAGGCCAGGGTTTCAATCCCAAGTTGTCACATTAGTGTTATCAGTGGAGCCATTAGGATAACATAGGATTTTATTCTGTACCAACTTTGTCTATATCTCTGTCAGACAACTGTTTTTCACACCTAAATTTTAATTCTTTTTCTAAGTGGGCCTTTAAGCCTTGATACCAGTATTTATCATTTTCAGGAACTTGAAATTATAGCTAAATGTAACCTGATATGTGTGGGCAGTTTGTTTTTCTTAACAATTTGTATTGTATTTATTAGCTGATTTCTAGTTTTCGCTGTAGTTATTTCTACATTAGTTATTTTGTTTATGTTGTATTATTGTATTTGTTATTATCTGCATTAAACATGTTTTCTAATTTATTTGGATTGTTTGTCAAAGATGACATGTCTAAAATGAAAACTAAAAATGTCTGCATATACTTTGTTTTTGGAAAATAAGTGTGAGTAATATACTTAATTTATTGCATTTTTTAAAGTGAATTTAAGCATGTATGAATTGACCTCAATGTAAGACATGTTACATAGTAAGGTTATGTGAGATTCTAGGTTCTGACCTTCTCCTGAAAAGCACTTCACAGTTTGAATCAGCTGTGACTTGCCTTGACTTCAAGAGTCATCAGGACACAACTAGTCCAACTACATTTGTATTGAGAGTGCACATAACTTGGCCATGACTCACAGAGGAAACCTTCACATTAAGAAGGGTAAGATGAACAAGTTCCCATCAACAGCACAGTCGTACTTTAAACGTATCATAATGGTGAAGATTGGGGCTGACTGTTGCTATAGCAACAACTCAAGGATGAAAAATAACAAAGGTGACATTTTAAAGTAGATTTGATTCCATGCACACAGTGTATACTGAGCTGTCACCACTAATTGGAAAGTAATGTAAATTAACTAGTACACTGTTTCCATTCAAGGCTTTAGCATACGTGACAACATGTGTGCCCCACAATATTGATTGATTTCATTGATATTGTAGTTATCAACTAGATTGTGAAAATGAAAGAATTGGAAATGATATTTCCATGACATTGGAGACTGAAAGAAAGAAAACCAGAGGTGTTGCTAGAAGTGGAATAAATTATATCATGAATATATCATGTTAAACACAAAGTGTAGCAAATATTGCAGTAATGTTAAAAAATGGAATTTCAAAAAATAATGGATTAAGATGAAAAATAATAGCAATAGTATAACATTGTGGTGTGTACACTGTCTTAGTTTGAATTCTAAAGATGGAAAGATAAATATTTGGATTTTTGATTAGGAATGTAGGTCAGGGTCATGTTACTAGGTTTTAATACTAAGTATCAGTACATATAGCCTTGACTGACTGACTCTATTCAATTCAAGATTACTTCATTTGTTTGTTTTTTCATTGATTTTAAAATGATTATGGATATTTACTAAAATCAGTAACCTATGGTGATATTCCAAGTTAAGCTGTCCATACAGACATAATAATTAGTAACCTATGGTGATATTCCAAGTTAAGCTGTTCATACAGACATAATAATCAGTAACCTATGGTGATATTCCAAGTTAAGCTGTCCATACAGACATAATAATCAGTAACCTATGGTGATATTCCAAGTTAAGCTGTCCATACAGACATAATAATCAGTAACCTATGGTGATATTCCAAGTTAAGCTGTCCATACAGACAGTAACCTATGGTGATATTCCAATACAGACATACTAATCAGTAACCTATGGTGATATTCCAAGTTAAGCTGTCCATACAGACATAATAATCAGTAACCTATGGTGATATTCCAAGTTAAGCTGTCCATACAGACATAATAATTAGTAACCTATGGTGATATTCCAAGTTAAGCTGTCCATACAGACATAATAATCAGTAACCTATGGTGATATTCCAAGTTAAGCTGTCCATACAGACATAATAATCAGTAACCTATGGTGATATTCCAAGTTAAGCTGTCTATACAGACATAATAATTAGTAACCTATGGTGATATTCTAAGTTAAGCTGTCCATACAGACATAATAATTAGTAACCTATGGTGATATTCCAAGTTAAGCTGTCCATACAGACATAATAATCAGTAACCTATGGTGATATTCCAAGTTAAGCTGTCCATACAGACATAATAATTAGTAACCTATGGTGATATTCTAAGTTAAGCTGTCCATACAGACATAATAATTAGTAACCTATGGTGATATTCAAAGTTAAGCTGTCCATACAGACATAATAATCAGTAACCTATGGTGATATTCCAAGGTAAGCTGTCCATACAGACATAATAATCAGTAACCTATGGTGATATTCCAAGTTAAGCTGTTCATACAGACATAATTAGTAACCTATGGTGATATTCCAAGGTAAGCTGTCCATACAGACATAATAATCAGTAACCTATGGTGATATTCCAAGTTAAGTAATAGGTCATAACAAGTGTATGATGTATTTCTGTGTTACATTTATGACTTCATTTTGTGATTTTGATGAGGAGATGGCCCCTCCAGCTGCATGTGTTAGTAAGTTTGATGAGGAGATGGCCCCTCCAGCTGCATGTGTTAGTAAGTTTGATTGTCTAGCATGGTACTGGAGTTGAGTGACCTTAGTCTTTGGTGCCAAGAGAAAGAAAAGATGACGACTATTGTGATGGTCTTATGAAAATCATGACCTGAGTTGTCAGAATAAAATGTAATGGCAACAATAAATGTATCACTTCAATGGAGAGGTCAAATGTCACTCTAAGGTAATGTTAGAGATGAAACATAGATGTGTTAAATTTGGGTTACTGTAGGCAAATAATTGCTGTCATCATTAAAATTGTGATGAAGATAATTTAACTACTTTGTTTCCAATACTGAAGGTAAGGAATGTGTTCTGATGTCATCATAGTTGTGAAGGTCACACAAATAACATAGGGCAGGAATTTGAAAGGAGATGACAGTACTGGCTTCTGTAAGACACGTAAAATATTACAGATGCTACTATCATTAGTAAAGGTCATAGATCTAACATTACTTTGATAGTTGAGGTCAGGAAGTACATCAACAAACAATGTGTCCAATGCAAATGGTGCTTTATATTCACTATCCACAAAAATACCAAAAAGATTGCAAACTGTGGTAAAGAAACCACAAACTTGTGATACATTTAATGTTTAGATAGCTTTCAGTTTCTAATATTTATATAAAACATGGTGACTTGATATTGCAACATTTTTTTGTAAACTTTGTCACTGCCCAATTTTTGGTACTAATAGTAATATGTACTCTGTTTTTGATATCCACATATACACAAAGTTGTATTCTGCTGTTCAAAATACACAAAATCCAATTCAATTTGATTTCTTGTATATGTGTACAGCTATGTATAAGTAGGTTTACCACAGGTGATTCAGTACTGTTCAGTGTATATAATATTAAGAGTAAGTCATTATATCCAACACAGGTGATTCAGTACTGTTCAGTGTGTATAATATTAAGAGTAAGTCATTATATCCAACACAGGTGATTCAGTACTGTTCAGTGTGTATAATATTAAGAGTAAGTCATTATACCTAACACAGGTGATTCAGTACTGTTCAGGGTGTATAATATTAAGAGTAAGTCATTATACCTAACACAGGTGATTCAGTACTGTTCAGGGTGTATAATATTAAGAGTAAGTCATTATACCTAACACAGGTGATTCAGTACTGTTCAGGGTGTATAATATTAAGAGTAAGTCATTATACCTAACACAGGTGATTCAGTACTGTTCAGGGTGTATAATATTAAGAGTAAGTCATTATACCTAACACAGGTGTGTATAATATTAAGAGTAAGTCATTATACCTAACACAGGTGATTCAGTACTGTTCAGGGTGTATGATATTAAGAGTAAGTCATTATACCTAACACAGGTGATTCAGTACTGTTCAGGGTGTATAATATTAAGAGTAAGTCATTATACCTAACACAGGTGATTCAGTACTGTTCAGGGTGTATAATATTAAGAGTAAGTCATTATACCTAACACAGGTGATTCAGTACTGTTCAGGGTGTATAATATTAAGAGTAAGTCATTATACCTAACACAGGTGATTCAGTACTGTTCAGGGTGTATAATATTAAGAGTAAGTCATTATACCTAACACAGGTGATTCAGTACTGTTCAGGGTGTATAATATTAAGAGTAAGTCATTATACCTAACACAGGTGATTCAGTACTGTTCAGGGTGTATGATATTAAGAGTAAGTCATTATACCTAACACAGGTGATTCAGTACTGTTCAGGGTGTATAATATTAAGAGTAAGTCATTATACCTAACACAGGTGATTCAGTACTGTTCAGGGTGTATAATATTAAGAGTAAGTCATTATACCTAACACAGGTGATTCAGTATTGTTCAGGGTGTATAATATTAAGAGTAAGTCATTATACCTAACACAGGTGATTCAGTACTGTTCAGGGTGTATAATATTAAGAGTAAGTCATTATACCTAACACAGGTGATTCAGTACTGTTCAGGGTGTATAATATTAAGAGTAAGTCATTATACCTAACACAGGTGATTCAGTACTGTTCAGGGTGTATAATATTAAGAGTAAGTCATTATACCTAACACAGGTGATTCAGTACTGTTCAGGGTGTATAATATTAAGAGTAAGTCATTATACCTAACACAGGTGATTCAGTACTGTTCAGGGTGTATAATATTAAGAGTAAGTCTTTATACCTAACACAGGTGATTCAGTACTGTTCAGGGTGTATAATATTAAGAGTAAGTCATTATACCTAACACAGGTGATTCAGTACTGTTCAGGGTGTATAATATTAAGAGTAAGTCATTATACCTAACACATGTGATTCAGTACTGTTCAGGGTGTATAATATTAAGAGTAAGTCTTTATACCTAACACAGGTGATTCAGTACTGTTCAGGGTGTATAATATTAAGAGTAAGTCATTATACCTAACACAGGTGATTCAGTACTGTTCAGGGTGTATAATATTAAGAGTAAGTCATTATACCTAACACAGGTGTGTATAATATTAAGAGTAAGTCATTATACCTATAGTTTTAGTAGGTCTTTGAATACAAATATATTATGGGAAATATGCTGACTTCATATTGTGACTATGTTTCTTAATAAACTTGGTCATTTTTGAACCAAAATGTTGACAATTTATTGTAAATAGTATGTATTTCTATTATTCCTGTTCAAAATAATATTGATATGTGCCAAAATGTTAGAGGTAAACAAGAATTGATTATGATATTGTAGTTTGATAATATGGATTGTAGACAGGTGAGGTTAATGAACTTAACAAATGTAAGATACAAGAGTACTTAGTCTCACAATAAATATAAATGAAGATCATTTACATAGGCATACCTCCACAGTTAATATTTTGTAATATGTTCACAAACCAGTCTTTTGGCAGTGAAATCCTTGCTTTACTTGAATGTAAAAATATACACAAATAATGCTTGCATTCAATTTTTTATGAAATATCCATGTACAAAGAAAGCATTACTAAATTGACAAATAGTGAGTTATTTATTACATTGTTGGGTAGTAAGGATAGATTTATTGCCAATAACCTAGGGACATTTGTTAGAAAAATACTTCAAGAAAACAAACTATAAAAAAGTTATATTGAATAAATTGTATTACAAGTCAGATTACTATTTATTGTTGACATGTTTTGTAGTTAGATATACCCTTGACCATAAATTATATTGTGTAAAAAGTCATTTCGAGTCAAATAAACTATATAACTATACTTAAGCAATAAACCACTCCCTGGGGATGGTTTACCCTGAGGTTTTGACCAGTTGATGGCATACATGCATGAGTGTATATTGCAATTTGCATCGGAACTTTAAAAAAAAACGGCAAAACAAACTGCACTTTAGAGTGAAATGAAGTGCAGGTATAGATCGGCCCCAGAACCTGAATATCTGTTGAATTTCTTCCATTATGGGGACATTCTCATGATATGAAGTCAAGGACAACATCACTAAATATCTATATATAAACAATGAATAGTTTAATACTGTGCAGTGTATATATGTAGTATTTCTTAGTTTGTACAGTGGCAAGTTCATTTGTGATTGGTCTGAAGTTAGATTCGATTTGTGATGGATTTACATACATGATCTGCCTGCACACAGTGTCAGCATATTTATGGTACCAAGAACAACGCTGTATGCTTATGCTGAACTGCTCTAAGGTGATGGTTTTGAGTAAACATCGGACAATTCTAGGGCTTCCGATATTCCAAGCAGGGAAAATATTAGCATTTTGCATTAATAACTTAGTGTTGTGCAGCTGATTGGTAGTGTGAATACCATGGCCAAGATATGGATACAGACAATTGTGATCAAAAAATGAGTATACTACTCTCATTCAGGGCCATTTAGAGTCTCGCTAACTGTGCATAGATCACAATTTTAGATGTGTTAGCTTGTTGTCTTGACCAATCAAATATCTTGATTTGCACCATCAATATACTTGTATAATATAATATAATATAATATAATATAATATAATATAATATAATATAATATAATATAAGATACTATAATAATGTCCTTATTCTTCAAAAAAAGCAATGTTGTAGTAAGGCAGTGTTGTGTATAAAGGGTGTACAGTTATAACTACAGGTATTTTTGGAGTTTAAATCCCTGTACAAAGGGATCCTACCAGGTCTCCATGTGTACAGCTGTATCCTACCAGGTCCCCATGTATACAGCTGTATCCTACCAGATCCCCATGTATACAGCTGTATCCTACCAGATCCCCATGTGTACAGCTGTATCCTACCAGATACCCATGTATACAGCTGTATCCTACCAGATCGATCCCCATGTGTACAGCTGTATCCTACCAGATCCCCATGTGTACAGCTGTATCCTACCAGATCCCCATGTATACAGCTGTATCCTACCAGGTCTCCATGTGTACAGCTGTATCCTACCAGATCCCCATGTATACAGCTGTATCCTACCAGATCCCCATGTATACAGCTGTATCCTACCAGATCCCCATGTGTACAGCTGTATCCTACCAGATACCCATGTATACAGCTGTATCCTACCAGATCGATCCCCATGTGTACAGCTGTATCCTACCAGATCCCCATGTGTACAGCTGTATCCTACCAGGTCCCCATGTGTACAGCTGTATCCTACCAGGTCCCCATGTATACAGCTGTATCCTACCAGATCCCCATGTGTACAGCCGTATCCTTCCAGATCCCCATGTGTACAGCTGTATCCTACCAGGTCCCCATGTGTACAGCTGTATCCTACCAGGTCCCCATGTATACAGCTGTATCCTACCAGATCGATCCCCATGTATACAGCTGTATCCTACCAGATCCCCATGTGTACAGCCGTATCCTTCCAGATCCCCATGTGTACAGCCGTATCCTACCAGGTCCCCATGTGTACAGCTGTATCCTACCAGGTCCCCATGTGTACAGCTGTATCCTACCAGGGCCCCATGTGTACAGCTGTATCCTACCAGGTCCCCATGTATACAGCTGTATCCTACCAGATCCCCATGTGTACAGCTGGGTTGACTAGGGCATAACAGTGTATACAAACAAATGATAACAGTGATTTGATACTAAATTATTAGTATTACTGTAAACTGTATACTAGTATTATTTGATTGTAAATTGTGTATAACAACATGATTTATAAGCAATCATACAAAACATAAACTAAACATGGTAAATAGATGTAATAATTATATTAATGAATATAATAACATGTAGAATTATTGAAAAAGATTAGAGGAGGGAGGGAGGAAGGGGGAAACAGAGATAGACAGACATAGAATATTGGGAATAGAATTGACTTATTATATATTAAGTAAAATGGGTCAAATATATAGGTTGATATATTGTATACTACTTAATGTTGTGTGAATTTTGATAAAATACTCTGTTGAAAACCATGATGTTATTTCTTATTTATTGCATTTCTTTCTGTAAAGATGAATAATGACAATATACAGAAATGTCTGTCGATAATTGACCATCTGTTTCTTTAGTTGTCAAGGTAACATTCCATATTCAAGGTGTTCATACTAGATGGCTTTGACACATTTCCAAGTAAGGAATAGAAAAACTATTTCATGAAATTTCTACTATAAATGTTATATTTGTTCTTTCAGTAAAAGTCTACCTGTTTTTATTCTATCTTGGAGCATAATATGATGAAGACAAGTCATGTGCATTGTCTTTCTTTCTATTTATTGGTTATGGTTAGATAACATGATTTACAGTAAATAGTTAACTGAATTGTATAATCAGCATTGTTTAACAGCACTATGTAAACTTTATTGTAAATAGTTGACTAAATTGTATAATCAGCATTGTTTAACAGCACTATGTAAACTTTATTGTAAATAGTTGACTAAATTGTATAATCAGCATTGT
>NC_135566.1:22137134-22209634 GCF_964340395.1 Glandiceps talaboti | reverse complement strand
TATGGTATGTGAATTGTTTTCCTCATAACAAATTATGGTATGTGAATTGTTTTCCCGTACTAAATTATGGTATGTGAATTGTTTTCCCGTACTAAATTATGGTATGTGAATTGTTTTCCAGTACTAAATTATGGTATGTGAATTGTTTTCCCGTACCAAATTATGGTATGTGAATTGTTTCCCCGTACCAAATTATGGTATATGAATTGTTTTCCCGTACTAAATTATGGTATGTGAATTGTTTTCCCGTACCAAATTATGGTATGTGAATTGTTTTCCCGTACTAAATTATGGTATGTGAATTGTTTTCCCGTACCAAATTATGGTATGTGAATTGTTTCCCCGTACCAAATTATGGTATGTGAATTGTTTTCCCCGTACCAAATTATGGTATGTGAATTGTTTTCCAGTACTAAATTATGGTATGTGAATTGTTTTCCCGTACTAAATTATGGTATGTGAATTGTTTTCCCCGTACTAAATTATGGTATGTGAATTGTTTTCCTCGTACCAAATTATGGTATGTGAATTGTTTCCCCGTACCAAATTATGGTATGTGAATTGTTTCCCCGTACCAAATTATGGTATATGAATTGTTTTCCCGTACTAAATTATGGTATGTGAATTGTTTTCCCCGTACTAAATTATGGTATGTGAATTGTTTTCCCCGTACTAAATTATGGTATGTGAATTGTTTCCCCGTACTAAATTATGGTATGTGAATTGTTTTCCCCGTACTAAATTATGGTATGTGAATTGTTTTCCCGTACCAAATTATGGTATGTGAATTGTTTTCCCCGTACTAAATTATGGTATGTGAATTGTTTTCCCCGTACTAAATTATGGTATGTGAATTGTTTTCCAGTACTAAATTATGGTATGTGAATTGTTTCCCCGTACTAAATTATGGTATGTGAATTGTTTTCCCCGTACTAAATTATGGTATGTGAATTGTTTTCCCCGTACCAAATTATGGTATGTGAATTGTTTTCCAGTACTAAATTATGGTATGTGAATTGTTTTCCCCGTACTAAATTATGGTATGTGAATTGTTTTCCCCGTACTAAATTATGGTATGTGAATTGTTTTCCCCGTACTAAATTATGGTATGTGAATTGTTTTCCCCGTACTAAATTATGGTATGTGAATTGTTTTCCCGTACTAAATTATGGTATGTGAATTGTTTTCCAGTACTAAATTATGGTATGTGAATTGTTTTCCAGTACTAAATTATGGTATGTGAATTGTTTTCCAGTACTAAATTATGGTATGTGAATTGTTTTCCCCGTACTAAATTATGGTATGTGAATTGTTTTCCAGTACTAAATTATGGTATGTGAATTGTTTTCCAGTACTAAATGCGAGGTATGATTTTAAGGTACAATGTCTTTCAGGACCAATTTCACTGAAAATCAAAATCTCTCCAAACTTAAACTGTGCTATATGAAATCTAGGTCCTGGATAGTTAGGGGTTCACCATCTTGTTTTCAAGGAAATCAACCAAAGCTTTTATTGATCTCTATAGAAAAAGTTTGTATGGTGACTCTTCATTTTATTTGGCACAATTGAAGTGAGGTTCAGTAGTGCGCTAGCCATGTTGAAATGTGTGTGTGTGTGTGTGTGTGTGTGTGTGTGTGTGTGTGTGTGTGTGTGTGTGTGTGTGTGTGTGTGTGTGAAATTCACAACATAGCTTGCTGTTTATATAGTAAATTGTTATGTCAAAGTCAAAATACATCAGCTGGTACTAGCATGCAAGTCAACTTGAAAACACCTTATCATTGAAAGTCTACCCTGTCACTAGTCCTGCATGCACACAGTGTTTCACTTGTCCTGCTTGCAGACAGAGAAGGAAGGAAGGATGATTTATTTTGTCTGCAAGCAGGACTACCCTGACACTAACTTCAGTCTGTTGTAGATGAAAGTAAACTTCAGTACTTCAGAAGGATTATCTTCCACAAAGTACTCTTACAGATAAAATACAACTGTACATAACGTCAGGACAACGGTAGTGTCATAATAATTATAGAAGTAAACGACTGTTAATATTGAAATAGTCCAAGAACAGTCCACACTATGAGAGTTTATTTTAGAATATGACAGATATAATATACAAAGTCATAAAAGTGTCCCATCACCCTACATCAGAGGCACCCGCTGTTGTTTTGTGTCAGCTATCTTGTTGTCTTTACCTAAATTGTCTCTGCTTGAAGAACAACTTGTCTCTGTGCTTTTAGCTTGCTGTGCTAATTTATTTGTGTACTTTTCCTGTCTATAATGGGTTTGGTTTGTATACCCTATGCTGACAGAGGTTGTAAAAAAATGCCAGACCGATTGCCTTGGTATTTGGTGGGGATATTAGATAGGGTGTGTTCTGTAGATGGAAAATTATTCAAATGAAAAATGTCATGAAATCATGAAATCTTCTATTGGCTGCTTCACACCTCACTGTCAATGGCATCAAGATTAACCTCTGTTTGACATTGCTTGGAAACACAGTTCTTAGTACATCTGAATTAAAACAGGTTCATTCCTGCTATGGACCAGACACCTGACACTTTCCCTGGTGATGCCTTTATACAAACTATCATAGATGGGGTATTCTGACTAACATTTTGTTTGATTTTGTGTTGAAGCAATATTTTTCAATTAAAAAGATGAAATAAAATAAAATATAATCCCAACCTATCTATTCTCGGAGGCCTTGTTACTGGAAATACTGTTATTTTATTCTCAAATTAAAAAGCCAATGTATTTGAAGAAATGCTTGTGATGACTTTTTTGACATGATTGTATTGTTCAGTACGATTGATGTATTAAAAGCCAATGTTGTCCAAGAATTGCTTGCACAATAGATATTCACGAAATAATGTTCGTGAAAAATGTAGCATGGTTGATATATTTAAAAGCCAACATATTCAAAGAAATTTTTGCATGATAGATATTCACAATTGAAAACAAAAAGTGCCGATTGTGTAAACCAGAAATGTAACCGTGCAGCACTATCAACATGTTCGAAAATAGAATGTCGTTGCTTTCAGAAATGGATATCATTATGCACAATTACATTTTAGCTTTGCACAATAGACACGTTTGGTTTTTTATAGTGCAAAAATGTCACAAAATTGAGGAAAATGCAGCATGACACTCAAAAATGAAAAATGGTTGACTTCTGTGCAGTGTTTCATGAGTCTGTATTTTGCTCTTTTCTCCTTATGTCCCAACATTTGCCACAAAATAATGCTAGACAGATTGTGAGTTTATTCCTTTTTGTGTGTTGTTATTTTCTTTACTTTATTGCAATTTTTTAAACTTCAGTCTGTACAACGCGCTGAGATGCATGTGTAGCGCGTTTTCTTACAAGAAATAAAATAATTAATTAATTATTCCCAGAGGATCCTGGGAAATTTGTTTACAAGTTAGGCACATATGTCCATTAATAAACGACTAAGAGGTCAAAAGTTGTAAATCCTGACTTCATGCTTTACAGATATGATCGGTACATCTCCAGTTTGTAGGCCTGGTTTAGTGTTAGGGCACTTACAGACAAGCTTCAATACTGTAACTTCATCAATGCTTCCCTTCATTTGTACTTTAGGATTTCTAGTTGTGGAATAACCATTGTACCGTTTGAAAGTTGATTTCTTTGCAAATTTCTGGACACGTCCTTTGAGAGTTGCTTCCCTTTCTGTGTACTGCCATTAGTTGGATCAGTAGATGTTTACACTTACTGCCAATGTGTTAATTGGGCAATTAGAACGTGAGTTTGTTCTAGGATTAGCAATCTGCTAATTAATGCAAAGTTGGTAAATTCTGATAAGACGGTGATAACAGTAGAAAATAGGGGGAAAAATGATAAGAAACAATACTTAAAAACTTTTATTTGAATTGTAGAGAAAATGATATTAGAAATCCGGAACAAAATTGAATATTTTTCTTTTACCTACGCTATGCTTTGACCTTGACCCACATCTTTAAGGTCAAATAGCAAAATGTTTAATAGCTTTGTAAGTTTTGTACCTAAAGACACCACTGAAGTATCTACACTGAAGCAGTGCAGCTATTACACTCATTGGCCCATTCTTAGACAAAGTATGTGGGGCTTCATTATTGGTGTGCGTTATTGACCATATTTAGATAAAGTGTTTCAGGGTCGGCATAAAGTATATTCCATATTTGGACAAAATGTGTCAGGGTCGATGGTTGATAAGGTTTGGAACGTGATTTTTTTTAGCCAAACACAGAGACACAAATGAGGATGCGTGATAATCTCATCTTATTCATTCAATCGGTTATACAATGAATTGAAAAGAAACTAAAGAAGATGCCTGTGGAATTAAAACCCCCAAAAGATTGAAATACAAATCTTAAGATAAAGATAACAAAACACTTTCTGATTACTTGCAAGTCCTTCCAAAATATTGAAGCAAGCAATCTAAAAATGACCTCCTTTTTTTCGATTTATCTTCAATTATATGAGACTGTCTGATTCAGTTGTAGTGTTGAAAGGAAAAACGTGATGATGTCTTGAATTTCCACATGGCATATCTAATCTAATCTGCCTATACTGAACCATAGGGAATCAAATCAGATGGCTGGCTATGAAGTCTATTTTTTTGACTTGAAACAAAAAATGACCATGAATTGTCTTACATGGTTGGTCATAAAGATATGATAAATTTACTTTGTAATAATAATGAAAAGGTGTGTAACTTCAATCTCCCGATAATCTGCCCTTTCAGGTTATATTGACATGTATACAGTGTTTTTACAGGCAATAAGAGTTGATTAGTCCCAGAAAGGGTAACTATTACAATGGGCTCCATACCTGGTGCATGCAAGCATGTATGCATCCATAATATGTCATTTCTTAGACATGCAATATCTCATTTCTTTCAAACCAGGAACAAAGGTGACATGTCATATGGGACACATTCTTGTCATTTCTTTGGCGACATATGCAAATTTGACCAAATGGTACCCATATTTGTAGTTAAAAATCAATATTTATGGCATAACCCAAAAACTGTATTGCACTGAACCTCCATTCAAGTGTCTACTCCTATCATGAGGTACGTACACAAGCTTTCTTTCAAGACAATGACCTTGACATGACCTCCAGGATCAAGATCCAGCCATTTGTTACCTATAGCAGACATATTGTTGTATTTATATCTTGTCAATTTTTTTTTTTAATCATACTCATAAGTAATATAGAAGAAGAAACATATAGACATGGAATACTTTTAGTTCTCATACGATACCACATGTAACTGAATAACGGTGTGATCAGTTTGTGGACAGACATGAGAATGTGATCAGTTTATGGACAGACATGAGAGTGTGATCAGTTTATGGACAGATATGAGAATGTGATTAGTTTGTGGACAGACATGAGAATGTGATTAGTTTATGGACAGATATGAGAGTGTGATCAGTTTATGGACAGATATGAGAGTGTGATCAGTTTATGGACAGATATGAGAATGTGATCAGTTTATGGACAGATATGAGAATGTGATTAGTTTATGGACAGATATGAGAGTGTGATCAGTTTATGGACAGACATGAGAATGTGATTAGTTTATGGACAGATATGAGAGTGTGATCAGTTTATGGACAGATATGAGAATGTGATCAGTTTATGGACAGATATGAGAATGTGATTAGTTTATGGACAGATATGAGAGTGTGATCAGTTTATGGACATATGGGAGAGTGTGAACAGTGTATGGACAGACATGAGAATATGATCAGTTTATGGACAGACATGAGAGTGTGATCAGTTTATGGACAGACATGAGAGTGTGATCAGTTTATGGACAGATGGGATAGTGTGATCAGTTTATTGACAGACATGAGAGTGTGATCAGTTTATGGACAGATGGGATAGTGTGATCAGTTTATGGACAGACATGAGAGTGTGATCAGTTTATGGACAGATGGGATAGTGTGATCAGTTTATGGACAGACATGAGAGTGAGATCAGTGTATGTACAGATGGGAGAGTGTGAACAGTGTATGGACAGACATGAGAATGTGATTAGTGTGTGATAAAAGGTAGTGAAAGATAGCAAGTAAGAAGTATAGTGTGTTAAACTGTTATCTACTAACTACTATCCTCCCTACAAATTAAAAGCTGCTGTTGAAACCTGTCTTGTAACTTAAAACCTCAGGCTAAAAAATTAATATTTAAAGTTTTAATTTTCTTTGAAGGGAGTTCTCGTGGTTTGATATACGCTGATTAAATTTCATTGCAATATACATGGCAAAATTGATGCATGTGTTCAGTATAGCTCGATCACATTATTAAATTTTAAAAGGCTTCCTGCAAAGACATTCGATGTTGTCTACTGTAACACAGCCTGTCAATCGAAATAATCATGAAATGTTAACATTTTGCCTTGTAGTTTGTTTGAATTTCCCTACTAAGGCAAATTAAAAAGGGACTTTTGATCCGAGACGGATTTGCTAAGGAAAATTAAATTGATGCATTTAAATTGAATGAATTTTTATGGTGTTGACAGGAAGGGTCATGGCTGGTTTGCTGTGATATGTAACATTGCCCCCACAGGTTTAAGAATTGTTCTCAGAGAAACCTAATGCCCAGGATTTGATCATTGCTGTAAGGTTATACAACTAATACAGCAACACCTTACGGCAGTGTAATGAATACCAAATTATCTTGCTGATGCTACTTCTGTACATGTACCTCATGTAGTTCAAAACTCCTATTACTATGAAAGGTTGCACTGTTCTTGACTTGTTGTCATGTGGGTGTACATGTACATGTGTCTTTGTCATCAACAATTTTTATCTCCTTGGTGACAACAAGATGAGAGTAGTAGTCACTTTGTGATGTAACACAACATTGAACTTGTCTTCTTGTCATGCTACCTTCACCTATAGACGTGGTATGTACAACTACAAGTGATAGGTCAAGGATGTAGCTAATGTTAGAGTAAATGGAAAATGAAAATATAATACATGTACAAGTCAATGTGAAATTACTTACAGTGATAAGACATCAATGTTGCAGTCAGTAAAATGTAGACACAATGAAATAAGTCTAGGTGGTTTGTTTGTTGTCTTGGTGGCTACAGGTTGTAATCTGCAGGCCTGTATATGTATCCATTTAATTTATGTAAATGGTAGTCAATTTGCTGTAGTATTGTATTTTTTTTGAGGGGGGCATAACATTTGCTGTAGTATTCTATTTTTTTTGGAGGGGGCATAACGTTTGCTGTAGTATTGTATATAGTCAATATGCTATAGACTAAGTATGTAGTCAATGTGCTATAGACTAAATAAATAGTCAATATGCTATAGACTAAATATATAGTCAATATGCTATAGACTAAGTATGTAGTCGATGTGCTATAGACTAAGTATGTAGTCGATGTGCTATAGACTAAGTATGTAGTCGATGTGCTATAGACTAAATATATAGTCAACATGCTATAGACTAAATATATAGTCAATATGCTATAGACTAAGTATGTAGTCAATGTGCTATAGACTAAGTATGTAGTCAATGTGCTATAGACTAAATATATAGTCAATATGCTATAGACTAAATATATAGTCAATATGCTATAGACTAAGTATATAGTCAATGTGCTATAGACTAAGTATGTAGTCAATATGCTATAGACTAAATATATAGTCAACATGCTATAGACTAAATATATAGTCAATATGCTATAGACTAAATATATAGTCAATGTGCTATAGACTAAATATATAGTCAATATGCTATAGACTAAATATATATTAGTCAATATGCTATAGACTAAATATATATTAGTCAATATGCTATAGACTAAATATATAGTCAATATGTAAGACTAAATATATAGTCAATGTGCTATAGACTAAATATATAGTCAATATGCTATAGACTAAATATATAGTCAATATGTAAGACTAAATATATAGTCAATATGCTATAGACTAAATATATAGTCAATATGCTATAGACTAAGTATATAGTCAACATGCTGTAGACATAATCAATATGCAATAGATGAAGTATATAGTCAATATGCTATAGACTAAATATATAGTCAATATGCTATAGACTAAATATATAGTCAATATGCTATAGACTAAATATATAGTCAATGTGCTATAGACTAAATATATATTAGTCAACATGCTATAGACTAAATATATAGTCAATATGCTATAGACTAAATATATAGTCAACATGCTATAGACTAAATATGTAGTCAATATGCTATAGACTAAATATATAGTCAATATGCTATAGACTAAATATATAGTCAATGTGCTATAGACTAAATATATATTAGTCAATATGCTATAGACTAAATATATAGTCAATATGCTATAGACTAAATATATATTAGTCAACATGCTATAGACTAAATATATAGTCAACATGCTATAGACTAAATAAATAGTCAATGTGCTATAGACTAAATATATAGTCAATATGCTATAGACTAAATATATAGTCAATGTCCTATAGACTAAATATATAGTCAATATGCTATAGACTAAATATATAGTCAATATGCTATAGACTAAATATATAGTCAATATGCTATAGACTAAATATATAGTCAATATGCTATAGACTAAATATATAGTCAATATGCTATAGACTAAATATATAGTCAACATGCTATAGACTAAATATATAGTCAATATGCTATAGACTAAATATATAGTCAATATGCTATAGACTAAATATATAGTCAACATGCTATAGACTAAGTATATAGTCAATATGCTATAGACTAAGTATATATTAGTCAACATGCTATAGACTAAATATATAGTCAACATGCTGTAGACATAATCAATATGCAATAGATGAAGTATATAGTCAACATGCTATAGATAAAGTATATAATGACATACTATAGACTAAATATATAGGCAACATGCTATATAGATGAAGTATATATTTGACATGCTGTAGACATATTCAACATTCTATAGACAAAATATATGATAGTCAACTTTCTTTTGAATATAAGTATATTATGGTGCCAGTATATTGTATACAGTCAGATTGTGCATAAAGACTTATTGAATATTTGTTCTAATATAAAATGTGAATAGCTGTTTTTATAATGGTAATGTGATATACATAGAGGTTCTAGATGATGCTATGAATGAAGTAGTCCAATTTAAATGCAGAAACTAAAGTACATACAATCAAATACTAAATATGAATCATACTGCATGCAAGGAGATCAAGTATGAAATAATGATAAACCAAGGATACTGAGTGTATATGTCAATTATTTCAATTCACTTTACATTGAATTTAACCTCAAACTTTCCAATGACAAGTTTGGATAAATTTCTATTCAAAGAATCAAACATACAGAGTTTGTACATTCAACTGTTACTGCATATTGCAATGTACCTGTAGTATTGTACTTATTGAATCATACCTTACCATCACTTACTAAATTGCAATGTACCTGTAGTATTGTACTTATTGAATCATACCTTACCATCACTTACTAAATTGCAATGTACCTGTAGTATTGTACTTATTGAATCATACCTTACCATCACTTACTAAATTGCAATGTACCTGTAGTATTGTACTTATTGAATCATACCTTACCATCACTTACTAAATTGCAATGTACCTGTAGTATTGTACTTATTGAATCATACCTTACCATCACTTACTAAATTGCAATGTACCTGTAGTATTGTACTTATTGAATCATACCTTACCATCACTTACTAAATTGCAATGTACCTGTAGTATTGTACTTATTGAATCATACCTTACCATCACTTACTAAATTGCAATGTACCTGTAGTATTGTACTTATTGAATCATACCTTACCATCACTTACTAAATTGCAATGTACCTGTAGTATTGTACTTATTGAATCATACCTTACCATCACTTACTATTGGCAGAACTCAAATTTTGTAATTCGGCTTAATTTAATATGGTATAGTATTCTTATAGTTGAACACATACTTCATTAAAAGTATTTAGGAAACCGTATTATGCAATTAACTGTGGTGGCAAGGCCTGAAGAGATTTTTGATGCCATGGAAGGCATCCATTCATAACATTATGCAAGCCTTGTTGAGATGGAACAGACACATAGATTCTATTCCTTCATCTCGCCATTGTTTGTCAGCAATTTGTGATGTGCCCTCTTTAGTTAGAAAAGGGAAAAGCTATACAGGCTGTAAATTTGATTGGTTCGACGTAGTCTTGTTTTCACATTTGTTTCTCATTTACCAGAAGTTTTGTTTCTCATTTTAATACCAGAAGTTTCGTTAAGTTGCGTATATGTAGTACAAATTCTCACCAATATGGCATGGCATCTATGTAGTAGGTTTTCCATATAAACATTGATATATTAAAATGGAAGTCCCTTGTGAGTTGTTGCAATTGTTTAGTTAACATATTGTTTATAGTAATTAATTGTAAGGTTTTGAATTGTATTTGAACAAAAATAGTTAAGAATTAATCAGCCAAATGTAAGTTGGCAACTTCATTTGTATTGACTATTGTCAAAGCAAAACATACTTTAGTACTGGAATCATTGTGATCTGTATTACGAGTAGTAGTAGATACTGTATGGTGGTATGAGTAGTAGTAGATACTGTATGGTGGTATGAGTAGTAGTAGATACTGTATGGTGGTATGAGTAGTAGTAGATACTGTATGGTGGTATGAGTAGTAGTAGATACTGTATGGTGGTATGAGTAGTAGTAGATACTGTATGGTGGTATGAGTAGTAGTAGATACTGTATGGTGGTATGAGTAGTAGTAGATACTGTATGGTGGTATGAGTAGTAGTAGATACTGTATGGTGGTATGAGTAGTAGTAGATACTGTATGGTGGTATGAGTAGTAGTAGATACTGTATGGTGGTATGAGTAGTAGTAGATACTGTATGGTGGTATGAGTAGTAGTAGATACTGTATGGTGGTATGAGTAGTAGTAGATACTGTATGGTGGTATGAGTAGTAGTAGATACTGTATGGTGGTATGAGTAGTAGTAGATACTGTATGGTGGTATGAGTAGTAGTAGATACTGTATGGTGGTATGAGTAGTAGTAGATACTGTATGGTGGTATGAGTAGTAGTAGATACTGTATGGTGGTATGAGTAGTAGATACTGTATGGTGGTATGAGTAGTAGTAGATACTGTATGGTGGTATGAGTAGTAGTAGATACTGTATGGTGGTATGAGTAGTAGTAGATACTGTATGGTGGTATGAGTAGTAGTAGATACTGTATGGTTGTATGAGTAGTAGTAGATACTGTATGGTGGTATGAGTAGTAGTAGATACTGTATGGTGGTATGAGTAGTAGTAGATACTGTAAGGTGGTATGAGTAGTAGTAGATACTGTACGGTGGTATGAGTAGTAGTAGATACTGTATGGTGGTATGAGTAGTAGTAGATACTGTATGGTGGTATGAGTAGTAGTAGATACTGTATGGTGGTATGAGTAGTAGTAGATACTGTATGGTGGTATGAGTAGTAGTAGATACTGTATGGTGGTATAAATGTATAAATTGACCTTATGTTTTTATTTTTGAATTCTTTGATGTTGGCATATTGAAGTGAAATAATCCATACATGTGTACAATCACATTAGTATCTCTCTCTCTCTCTCTCTCTCTCTCTCTCTCTCTCTCTCTCTCTCTCTCTCTCTCTCTCTCTCTCTCTCTCTCTCTCTCTCTCTCTCTCTCTCTCTCTCTCTCTCTCTCTCTCTCTCTCTCTCTCTCTCTCTCTCTCTCTCTCCCACAGACACACTCACACATACATTTACTCATGCACATATATCACAGAATCTCACACCTACAATCATGTCTGTCTGTCTGTCTGTCTGTCTGTCTGTCTGTCTGTCTGTCTGTCTGTCTGTCTGTCTGTCTGTCTGTCTGTCTGTCTGTCTGTCTGTCTGTTTCTGTTGCTAGTTTAGTATAGACTAAAGTGTTGTAATTTATTCAAGAGAAATCCTATGTACAGAATGTAAAGACATATACTATTGACTGAAATGAATTGTCCCTGCTAAAAAATATAATATTGAAAGCTTACTTATAGTAAATTGTCCTCAGGTACTTTATAAGAACTGTATGAACAATACATGTTTACTGCAAAAGAAGGGTATCATGTTATGCAGAATAAAAGCTTTACTTTGCATTTATGGCATAAGATATCAGAACATAGGAGTGTAATTGTTGTCCTTGGGAGTAAAATCCTCTCAAAAAATGAATGAGTGTGTATAATGATACTGGTGACATTAAGTTGATGGTTGCAATGAGTATT
Source organism: Glandiceps talaboti (assembly GCF_964340395.1). Lineage (NCBI taxonomy): Eukaryota > Metazoa > Hemichordata > Enteropneusta > Spengelidae > Glandiceps > Glandiceps talaboti. Next base: position 22,197,342 of record NC_135566.1, on the reverse strand, counting down.
GAAGATGTGGTTGGTGTGTGAGTTTAGCCTAGGGTGGTATTAGTTATATCTCACAAAATGATTCTCGTTATACATCGTTTATTACCATCAAATATGAAGTCTCTTACCTGATCTTCAGCTCTCAACCAAGTCATTACAATAATTGTATGCAAAATTTTCTTGGCCATTCTTCATAACTTTGGCCTTTTTCGAAAGCATACTATTTTACAGGAGTACAAAGCTGACAATATGTGTTTTTTTGGCGTATCGTTTGCTGTTACAGTAGTATTCTAGGTTTTTTTTGGCATAACGTTTGCTGTTAGTATTCTAGGTTTTTTGTGTGTAACGTTTGCTGTAGTATTCTATGTTTTTTGGGGGCATAACATTTGCTGTAATATTGTATTTTTTTAAATAAATTAACAATAATACTGATAGAGACATCAGGTCCACATACATACCCAGTATCATGGTTCTTTGCATAAATTAACAATAATACTGATAGAGACATCAGTTCCACATACATACCCAGTATGGTTCTTTGCATAAATTAACAATAATACTGATAGAGACATCAGTTCCACATACATACCCAGTATGGTTCTTTGCATAAATTAACAATAATACTGATAGAGACATCAGGTCCACATACATACCCAGTATCATGGTTCTTTGCATAAATTAACAATAATACTGATAGAGACATCAGTTCCACATACATACCCAGTATGGTTCTTTGCATAAATTAACAATAATACTGATAGAGACATCAGTTCCACATACATACCCAGTATGGTTCTTTGCATAAATTAACAATAATACTGATAGAGACATCAGTTCCACATACATACCTAGTATGGTCCTTTGCATAAATTAACAATAATACTGATAGAGACATCAGTTCCACATACATACCCAGTATGGTTCTTTGCATAAATTAACAATAATACTGATAGAGACATCAGTTCCACATACATACCTAGTATGGTCCTTTGCATAAATTAACAATAATACTGATAGAGACATCAGTTCCACATACATACCCAGTATGGTCCTTTGCATAAATTAACAATAATACTGATAGAGACATCAGGTCCACATACATACCTAGTATGGTCCTTTGCATAAATTAACAATAATACTGATAGAGACATCAGTTCCACATACATACCCAGTATGGTCCTTTGCATAAATTAACAATAATACTGATAGCGACATCAGGTCCACATACATACCCAGTATGGTCCTTTGCATAAATTAACAATAATACTGATAGAGACATCAGTTCCACATACATACCTAGTATGGTTCTTTGCATAAATTAACAATAATACTGATAGAGACATCAGTTCCACATACATACCCAGTATGGTTCTTTGCATAAATTAACAATAATACTGATAGCGACATCAGGTCCACATACATACCCAGTATGGTCCTTTGCATAAATTAACAATAATACTGATAGAGACATCAGTTCCACATACATACCTAGTATGGTCCTTTGCATAAATTAACAATAATACTGATAGAGACATCAGGTCCACATACATACCCAGTATGGTTCTTTGCATAAATTAACAATAATACTGATAGAGACATCAGTTCCACATACATACCCAGTATGGTCCTTTGCATAAATTAACAATAATACTGATAGAGACATCAGTTCCACATACATACCCAGTATGGTCCTTTGCATAAATTAACAATAATACCAATAGAGACATCAGGTCCACATACATACCCAGTATGGTTCTTTGCATAAATTAACAATAATACTGATAGAGACATCAGTTCCACATACATACCCAGTATGGTCCTTTGCATAAATTAACAATAATACTGATAGAGACATCAGGTCCACATACATACCCAGTATGGTCCTTTGCATAAATTAACAATAATACTGATAGAGACATCAGGTCCACATACATACCCAGTATGGTCCTTTGCATAAATTAACAATAATACTGATAGAGACATCAGGTCCACATACATACCCAGTATGGTTCTTTGCATAAATTAACAATAATACTGATAGAGACATCAGGTCCACATACATACCCAGTATGGTCCTTTGCATAAATTAACAATAATACTGATAGAGACATCAGTTCCACATACATACCCAGTATGGTCCTTTGCATAATCACATTGAAAATTATAATTGCTATTCTTTTACAGTTCAGTAGAAATAGTACCTTTAACTTGGACTTGATGCTTTTAATGACTTTGTTTTAATTTCCAAGTGATAATCAATAAACTTATGCTTACTTATCAACTACATCCTAACTGTGTACTGTATGCCTATTAAGAGTGAAATATGAAAATAGCCCAGTTTCTTGGTAGGATTCTATGGTGTAATTTATTTAAAAGTACAGTGATAAAAGAGAAGAGAAAGAACCTGAATATTAATGTTGAATGATGCTGTAGTGTTTAATACTTTGTGAAGAAAACTTGAATTAATATCAAGAAGAAATAGATACAAACTGAATGCCTCTCATAAGGTTTTCAATATTGACTACTTTAGAATAGTTGCAGAGAACATAGTCATCTAAAATGGCTTCCAAACACTGTGTTAAGTTTTTGAAGTGAAATAATACATCCTTGATAATTTCCTTGAAAACAAGATGGTGAGCAATTTCAAGATTCAAGAACAAGATTTCATATAAGTTGGACAGTTTTAGGTGATTTTCAAACTAATTATTATTGATTACTAAGTAATTGTCTTTATATTTTACTATGGTAATGAATATTATGATGTAAATTACACTATCCCCTTCAAGTTCTATACTCAAACTTGTATTTGGTTGAAGTATTTGCACATAGCCTTGTATCTGTCTTTGATTTGATTTGCAACATAATCTTGTAACAGTTTATTACAAAAGAAAAGCAAGTGTTGTACAGTATGGTGCCACTGATATTTTTTTCTCATGAAAAATTGCCACAAGTTGTTTGCTGTTATCTCAGTTTGAATTGTCAATGACCCATTTCTAGTATTTGTCAACTTTCTAAACTTGAATAGAAAAACATCAACAAAAAGTGGGAGATTAACTCTACATGATGTATATTATGCATTTGACTAATATGGACTAGTATACAAACAAATACAAGTAATCATGTGTACATTTGTGTACATATGTAATAGAATGTTTTATTTACTATGTAGGAAAATCTTTTGAAAAATTGTTAAATACAGGACAAGGTAAACACTGATGAAATAGTAAGTGTCTAGTCTTTATTTCTTAGATTTTTCAGAATAACTTTACTGTTAGTAAGCATATTTCATTCAACATGGCTGATACTTTCAGGTCAAAATTGATAAAAGTAAGTGTAATCAATCATTTATACTTTCTTTACATTTATATTTATACAAATAGATTATATCCCACTGCTCTTTCCAGTAAATTTTTGTAAGTGTTTTCCTAAAAATCACTACTAAGTTGTTAGAATATGACCTGGCCTACCTAACTATAAAATGTAGGTCAGCTGACTACCTACTTTACTTAATGTACGTGTGATGTACACTATGAATTCATCAACTGTCAGTCAGGAAATATTAGATAGATGGTTTACAAAATGGTTTTATTTTGACAAGGTGTAGCTAAGTAGCCTGGGTAGGGCTTAATTCTTAGTCTTACTTTGCATGACCAACAGAATTTCAATTTTTGTTTTGTTCTAAAGCAAGACATCTTGAAAGTAAAGCTGATTAGATTTGGAAGGTGCAAAGATGGAATTATATGCATGAATAGTATCATACGATTACTGTAATTTGAGCTAAACAGAATGGGAAAAGCTGTTAGAGGCAGGATATGAGTCTTTGACAGTTTGCTGCCAAGTTTATTATGATAACCTTGAAGAAGGTGTGAAAATGATGTGCAACAGTCACAAGTCTAGGCTACATCTTCTCTTGTACCAAGTCTCAGTTAGATTTGTGACTGTGTGCTCAAAAATAAGGACGTTAGACCCTGGAAATAGACAGCTGGTCAACAGAATTGAGTATACAGGTCTAGACCCTAGATGGTTCTTTAGCCATACAAAGTAAGTGACCAATGGTTTTTTAGCCATACAAAGTAATTAAGTGACCAATGGTTCTTTAGCTATACAAATTAAGTGACCATTGGTTCTTTGGCCATACAAAGTAAGTGACCAATGGTTCTTTAGCCATACAAAGTAAGTGACAATGGTTTTTTGGCCATACAAAGTAATTAAGTGACCAATGGTTCTTTAGCCATACAAAGTAAGTGACCAATGGTTCTTTAGCCATACAAAGTAAGTGACCAATGGTTCTTTAGCCATACAAAGTAAGTGACCAATGGTTCTTTAGCCATACAAATTAAGTGACCATTGGTTCTTTGGCCATACAAAGTAAGTGACAATGGTTTTTTAGCCATACAAAGTAATTAAGTGACCAATGGTTCTTTAGCCATACAAAGTAAGTGACCAATGGTTCTTTAGCCATACAAAGTAAGTGACCAATGGTTCTTTGGCCATACAAAGTAAGTGACCAATGGTTCTTTAGCCATACAAATTAAGTGACCATTGGTTCTTTGGCCATACAAAGTAAGTGACAATGGTTCTTTAGCCATACAAAGTAATTAAGTGACCAATGGTTCTTTGGCCATACAAAGTAAGTGACCAATGGTTCTTTAGCCATACAAAGTAAGTGACCAATGGTTCTTTGGCCATACAAAGTAAGTGACCAATGGTTCTTTGGCCATATAAAGTAAGTGACCAATGGTTCTTCAGCCATACAAAGTAAGTGACCAATGGTTTAAAGTCATGAATACTTCACAAGTTGTCGAAATATTCAAGATTGACATGGACAGTATTGGATTACCTGATGGTTTTCTTTAGACATAACTGTATACATATAGTTAACATTCAGATATCAGAAAATGAACATCTAAACAGTATTTGTAGATATACATGTAAGATAGAATCTTGGCAGTGGAACCAGGGACCAATTTAATTATTTAGCAGACACTAGTGCTGCTAGTATCCTGTACTATCAGCCTCAACTATCATGCATGGATCTATAACATACCGACTGTAATGTTTACCAAAACAAGTGTAGTATGACAGTATTTATTGATCATTTGATACTATATGTGATATGCTAAATCACAGCTATAGGCAAAAGTGACTTATTATATGAACACAGGATTAACTTGATACACCATTGCACACCTCAGTATGTAAATTGGTCAAAGTAATGCCACAAGCACAAAGACATTTCTTTTTCAACAATTTGCAATCTAGTTTGTGCACACCAGGGATCCGCATTTTATTTTTAATGTAAAAGATGGTTTCTGTCCTTCAGATATGCTTGTGTCTTTTCAATGTAAAATACTGTCTTGAAATGATTAACAGTGTGTGTCTCACCAGTTGACATTTATATATGTACAAATAGGAAAACTGTAAATCTGCATTTTGTTCTTTGTTCATACTTTTTAGCCCACAACAAGTGATTCCTGGAGGGGGCTATTGCGTTGGGTTCTGTCCATCCATGTGTGTGTCATTACACCAATCTGTCAGTCTGTCCAGCTGTCCATCCATGTGTGTGTCATTACACCAATCTGTCTGTCTGTCCAGCTGTCCATCCATGTGTGTGTCATTACACCAATCTGTCTGTCTGTCCAGCTGTCCATCCATGTGTGTGTCATTACACCAATCTGTCTGTCTGTCCAGCTGTCCATCCATGTGTGTGTCATTACACCAATCTGTCTGTCTGTCCAGCTGTCCATCCATGTTTTCTCATTTGTCTGACATGCATCAACATATTTCAACCAGATTTTGCACATAATGTGTGGGACATACATACATAACTCTAATAAACTGACCTTGAAGTGGCAGCCATATTTGTGATAAAAATGTGCATTTTGCCTCTTATCTTCAAATTCTTGATGTGGGCACCGTGCAAGTGTCTTCGTACATTAATGGTAAGCTTTCCAATGAGACATTGCCCTGTGATCTTGACCAACATTTTCAACATCAGATATCTGAAATTTGTCTTCCTATAATAATTCAAGAAATTGAATACACTATGATTATACTACCTATCTACCAGTGTAGATAATGGAAGGGCTGAATATAGACAATTGCAAACTATGATTATACTACCTATCTACCAGTGTAGATAATGGAAGGACTGAATATAGACCATTGCAAACTATGATTATACTACCTATCTACCAGTGTAGATAATGGAAGGGCTGAATATAGACCATTGCAAACTATAATTATACTACCTATCTACCAGTGTAGATAATGGAAGGGCTGAATATAGACCATTGCAAACTATGATTATACTACCTATCTACCAGTGTAGATAATGGAAGGGCTGAATATAGACCATTGCAAACTATGATTATACTACCTATCTACCAGTGTAGATAATGGAAGGGCTGAATATAGACCATTGCAAACTATGATTATACTACCTATCTACCAGTGTAGATAATGGAAGGGCTGAATATAGACCATTGCAAACTATGATTATACTACCTATCTACCAGTGTAGACAATGGAAGGGCTGAATATAGACCATTGCAAACTATGATTATACTACCTATCTACCAGTGTAGATAATGGAAGGGCTGAATATAGACCATTGCAAACTATAATTATACTTACTACCTATCTACCCGTGTAGATAATGGAAGGGCTGAATATAGACCATTGCAAACTATAATTATACTACCTATCTACCAGTGTAGATAATGGAAGGGCTGAATATAGACCATTGCAAACTATGATTATACTACCTATCTACCAGTGTAGATAATGGAAGGGCTGAATATAGACCATTGCAAACTATGATTATACTACCTATCTACCAGTGTAGATAATGGAAGGGCTGAATATAGACCATTGCAAACTATAATTATACTACCTATCTACCAGTGTAGATAATGGAAGGGCTGAATATAGACCATTGCAAACTATAATTATACTACCTATCTACCAGTGTAGACAATGGAAGGGCTGAATATAGACCATTGCAAACTATGATTATACTACCTATCTACCAGTGTAGATAATGGAAGGGCTGAATATAGACCATTGCAAACTATGATTATACTACCTATCTACCAGTGTAGATAATGGAAGGACTGAATATAGACCATTGCAAACTATGATTATACTACCTATCTACCAGTGTAGATAATGGAAGGACTGAATATAGACCATTGCAAACTATAATTATACTACCTATCTACCAATGTAGATAATGGAAGGGCTGAATATAGACCATTGCAAACTATGATTATACTACCTATCTACCAGTGTACACAATGGAAGGGCTGAATATAGACCATTGCAAACTATGATTATACTACCTATCTACCAGTGTAGATAATGGAAGGGCTGAATATAGACCATTGCAAACTATAATTATACTACCTATCTACCAGTGTAGATAATGGAAGGGCTGAATATAGACCATTGCAAACTATGATTATACTACCTATCTACCAGTGTAGATAATGGAAGGGCTGAATATAGACCATTGCAAACTATGATTATACTACCTATCTACCAGTGTAGATAATGGAAGGGCTGAATATAGACCATTGCAAACTATGATTATACTACCTATCTACCAGTGTAGATAATGGAAGGGCTGAATATAGACCATTGCAAACTATGATTATACTACCTATCTACCAGTGTAGATAATGGAAGGGCTGAATATAGACCATTGCAAACTATAATTATACTACCTATCTACCAGTGTAGATAATGGAAGGGCTGAATATAGACCATTGCAAACTATAATTATACTACCTATCTACCAGTGTAGATAATGGAAGGGCTGAATATAGACCATTGCAAACTATAATTATACTACCTATCTACCAGTGTAGACAATGGAAGGGCTGAATATAGACCATTGCAAACTATAATTATACTACCTATCTACCAGTGTAGACAATGGAAGGGCTGAATATAGACCATTGCAAACTATGATTATACTACCTATCTACCAGTGTACACAATGGAAGGACTGAATATAGACCATTGCAAACTATGATTATACTACCTATCTACCAGTGTAGATAATGGAAGGGCTGAATATAGACCATTGCAAACTATAATTATACTACCTATCTACCAGTGTAGATAATGGAAGGGCTGAATATAGACCATTGCAAACTATGATTATACTACCTATCTACCAGTGTAGATAATGGAAGGGCTGAATATAGACCATTGCAAACTATAATTATACTACCTATCTACCAGTGTAGACAATGGAAGGGCTGAATATAGACCATTGCAAACTATGATTATACTACCTATCTACCAGTGTAGATAATGGAAGGGCTGAATATAGACCATTGCAAACTATAATTATACTACCTATCTACCAGTGTAGATAATGGAAGGGCTGAATATAGACCATTGCAAACTATGATTATACTACCTATCTACCAGTGTAGATAATGGAAGGGCTGAATATAGACCATTGCAAACTATAATTATACTACCTATCTACCAGTGTAGATAATGGAAGGGCTGAATATAGACCATTGCAAACTATAATTATACTACCTATCTACCAGTGTAGATAATGGAAGGGCTGAATATAGACCATTGCAAACTATAATTATACTACCCATCTACCAATGTAGCCAATGGAAGGGCTGAATATAGACCATTGCAAACTATGATTATACTACCTATCTACCAGTGTAGATAATGGAAGGGCTGAATATAGACCATTGCAAACTATGATTATACTACCTATCTACCAGTGTAGATAATGGAAGGGCTGAATATAGACCATTGCAAACTATGATTATACTACCTATCTACCAATGTAGATAATGGAAGGGCTGAATATAGACCATTGCAAACTATGATTATACTACCTATCTACCAGTGTAGACAATGGAAGGGCTGAAAATAGACCATTGCAAACTATGATTATACTACCTATCTACCAGTGTAGATAATGGAAGGGCTGAATATAGACCATTGCAAACTATGATTATACTACCTATCTACCAGTGTAGATAATGGAAGGGCTGAATATAGACCATTGCAAACTATGATTATACTACCTATCTACCAGTGTAGATAATGGAAGGGCTGAATATAGACCATTGCAAACTATAATTATACTACCTATCTACCAGTGTAGATAATGGAAGGGCTGAATATAGACCATTGCAAACTATGATTATACTACCTATCTACCAGTGTAGATAATGGAAGGGCTGAATATAGACCATTGCAAACTATGATTATACTACCTATCTACCAGTGTAGATAATGGAAGGGCTGAATATAGACCATTGCAAACTATGATTATACTACCTATCTACCAGTGTAGATAATGGAAGGGCTGAATATAGACCATTGCAAACTATAATTATACTACCTATCTACCAGTGTAGATAATGGAAGGGCTGAATATAGACCATTGCAAACTATAATTATACTACCTATCTACCAGTGTAGACAATGGAAGGGCTGAATATAGACCATTGCAAACTATAATTATACTACCTATCTACCAGTGTAGATAATGGAAGGGCTGAATATAGACCATTGCAAACTATGATTATACTACCTATCTACCAGTGTAGATAATGGAAGGGCTGAATATAGACCATTGCAAACTATAATTATACTACCTATCTACCAGTGTAGATAATGGAAGGGCTGAATATAGACCATTGCAAACTATGATTATACTACCTATCTACCAGTGTAGATAATGGAAGGGCTGAATATAGACCATTGCAAACTATAATTATACTACCTATCTACCCGTGTAGATAATGGAAGGGCTGAATATAGACCATTGCAAACTATGATTATACTACCTATCTACCAGTGTAGATAATGGAAGGGCTGAATATAGACCATTGCAAACTATGATTATACTACCTATCTACCAGTGTAGATAATGGAAGGGCTGAATATAGACCATTGCAAACTATGATTATACTACCTATCTACCAGTGTAGATAATGGAAGGGCTGAATATAGACCATTGCAAACTATAATTATACTACCTATCTACCCGTGTAGATAATGGAAGGGCTGAATATAGACCATTGCAAACTATGATTATACTACCTATCTACCAGTGTAGATAATGGAAGGGCTGAATATAGACCATTGCAAACTATGATTATACTACCTATCTACCAGTGTAGATAATGGAAGGGCTGAATATAGACCATTGCAAACTATGATTATACTACCTATCTACCAGTGTAGATAATGGAAGGGCTGAATATAGACCATTGCAAACTATAATTATACTACCTATCTACCAGTGTAGATAATGGAAGGGCTGAATATAGACCATTGCAAACTATAATTATACTACCTATCTACCAGTGTAGATAATGGAAGGGCTGAATATAGACCATTGCAAACTATAATTATACTACCTATCTACCAGTGTAGATAATGGAAGGGCTGAATATAGACCATTGCAAACTATAATTATACTACCTATCTACCAGTGTAGACAATGGAAGGGCTGAATATAGACCATTGCAAACTATGATTATACTACCTATCTACCAGTGTAGATAATGGAAGGGCTGAATATAGACCATTGCAAACTATGATTATACTACCTATCTACCAGTGTAGATAATGGAAGGGCTGAATATAGACCATTGCAAACTATAATTATACTACCTATCTACCAGTGTAGACAATGGAAGGGCTGAATATAGACCATTGCAAACTATGATTATACTACCTATCTACCAGTGTAGATAATGGAAGGGCTGAATATAGACCATTGCAAACTATGATTATACTACCTATCTACCAGTGTAGATAATGGAAGGGCTGAATATAGACAATTGCAAACTATGATTATACTACCTATCTACCAGTGTAGATAATGGAAGGGCTGAATATAGACCATTGCAAACTATGATTATACTACCTATCTACCAGTGTAGATAATGGAAGGGCTGAATATAGACCATTGCAAACTATGATTATACTACCTATCTACCAGTGTAGATAATGGAAGGGCTGAATATAGACCATTGCAAACTATAATTATACTACCTATCTACCAGTGTAGATAATGGAAGGGCTGAATATAGACCATTGCAAACTATAATTATACTACCTATCTACCAGTGTAGATAATGGAAGGGCTGAATATAGACCATTGCAAACTATAATTATACTACCTATCTACCAGTGTAGATAATGGAAGGGCTGAATATAGACCATTGCAAACTATGATTATACTACCTATCTACCAGTGTAGACAATGGAAGGGCTGAATATAGACCATTGCAAACTATGATTATACTACCTATCTACCAGTGTAGATAATGGAAGGGCTGAATATAGACCATTGCAAACTATGATTATACTACCTATCTACCAGTGTAGATAATGGAAGGGCTGAATATAGACAATTGCAAACTATGATTATACTACCTATCTACCAGTGTAGATAATGGAAGGGCTGAATATAGACCATTGCAAACTATGATTATACTACCTATCTACCAGTGTAGATAATGGAAGGACTGAATATAGACCATTGCAAACTATGATTATACTACCTATCTACCAGTGTAGATAATGGAAGGGCTGAATATAGACCATTGCAAACTATGATTATACTACCTATCTACCAGTGTAGATAATGGAAGGGCTGAATATAGACCATTGCAAACTATAATTATACTACCTATCTACCAGTGTAGATAATGGAAGGGCTGAATATAGACCATTGCAAACTATGATTATACTACCTATCTACCAGTGTAGATAATGGAAGGGCTGAATATAGACCATTGCAAACTATAATTATACTACCTATCTACCAGTGTAGATAATGGAAGGGCTGAATATAGACCATTGCAAACTATAATTATACTACCTATCTACCAGTGTAGATAATGGAAGGGCTGAATATAGACCATTGCAAACTATGATTATACTACCTATCTACCAGTGTAGATAATGGAAGGGCTGAATATAGACCATTGCAAACTATAATTATACTACCTATCTACCAGTGTAGATAATGGAAGGGCTGAATATAGACCATTGCAAACTATAATTATACTACCTATCTACCAATGTAGATAATGGAAGGGCTGAATATAGACCATTGCAAACTATGATTATACTACCTATCTACCAGTGTAGACAATGGAAGGGCTGAATATAGACCATTGCAAACTATAATTATACTACCTATCTACCAGTGTAGATAATGGAAGGGCTGAATATAGACCATTGCAAACTATAATTATACTACCTATCTACCAGTGTAGACAATGGAAGGGCTGAATATAGACCATTGCAAACTATAATTATACTACCTATCTACCAGTGTAGATAATGGAAGGGCTGAATATAGACCATTGCAAACTATAATTATACTACCTATCTACCAGTGTAGATAATGGAAGGGCTGAATATAGACCATTGCAAACTATGATTCTACAACCTATCTACCATACAAATGATACATAGTGTAGCCAACAGGCTTATTGGATAAGTGTGCTTTGTTATGGTTAATGTATGTGCCACATTATATGTAATTTGAAGAGTACATTTGTAAGATAATTACTGATGAGAAAATCCTTAATGAATCAAATTACTCATAAAAAGTTAAAGTTATAGAAACAAACTTCATTGGACAGGTATGCATTATTATGGTTGATATATATACCAAACTATATGAAATTTGAAGCTTGAGTTCTTAAGATACAGCCAAATTACCAAAATCATTAATTATGCAAATTAATCATTAAAACTTAAAATTATGCTAACACTAATAACAGGCTATATAGGATATATATGTGTTTTGTTAAGAATGCACATTTCAAATTCATTATAATTAGTGGTGCTGTTTGTCCATCAGTTCAACTGTCTGCAATATATCATTTCTCAGACATGCAATATCCAATTTCACTCAAACCTGACATAAAGATGACATATGTGGGACATATGCACGTCAATTTATTTTTTGATATGTGCAAATTTTACCAAATTACAGCCATATTTGTAGTTAAAAATCATTATTTACTGCATAATTCAAAACTGTAGTACTGAGAGACTACATTCAAATGTCTACATCCATATTATCATATTAGCTATTTTTGGAGACCTTGACCTTTGACTTTGACCTTCATGGCCTATCACAGAGACATTGTAGTATTTACATATTGCCAATTTCTTTTAAATCATGTTTACAATAATACTGAAGAAAGGAGCTATACACAAGCATTTAGTTTTGTTGCTCAATAATTTTTACCCATTTTTCTAGTACACGATCACTATATTAATACTACATAACTAAACAACTTCTTCAATCATAGACTCTATTCATAGACCATCAAAATTAAGCTATTACTAATATACCGTCATCATCATCATCATCATCATCATCATCATCATCATCATCATCATCATCATCATCATCATCATCATCATCATCATCATCATCATCAACACCACTTTCTTGCGCGATGTTGATGGCAAGTTCACAACTGTTGACACAGCTGTACTCATCGTAGAAATTCTACCATGTGTAATGTATACGAGTGTACCAGCTAAACATTACCAATGTAATGTCTCGGATTTTACATTATTTCAAGTTTTGAGGGTAACAAGGTTTCCAGGCCTGTGTTGTATACTTCCGCATTTCTGACAACCCGACTGATCGACAGATGTTGATATAATCATTGTATTACTATCGTTCATCTAAAGCACTTATTTAGAGATATTTGCAGTTATTCTGAAGATATTATATGTATTTTTCCATGATATCCAACATGCACGTCGTTCACCTTTGTTTTGAAAGCTATACCTGCACTGGGCAAAATTAACATGCATAGTAGCAAGGTGCACCCAGATATTTCGAGCCCTGATATATTGCAGATACTTTGTAGCAATTATGCATGGCTACTGTCTTTTAGATCATGTTTATTGATAATACAGAACCAGACAAACATGCACAATGAATTAATTGTGGTGCTCATATTACATTTGACCCAATGGCAGCCATATTTGTAGTGAACAATCATGATTTACCAATTAAATCATTGATTTACCAATTAATTTAATACATGGAAACTACATTAAAGTGTCTACCCCCATATTGCCAAATTGAAGCTTTCTTTTGAGACTTTGACCTTTGACCTTGACCTGGATCTTCAGGTTCATGTACTGAAATTCAGCAATTCCCTTCATTATCACAGACAGACACTTTGTAGTATATATTTGTTGCCACCAATTTCCTCAAATCATGTCTCCATTCAGTCACATTTAAGGGGCTATGCCTTCAATGAAGCCTTGTTGAATTACAGATTGTTAGGTTAATCAAATTTGTACAAGGTGCTGAAATGGGTACAAGAGTGATCACCTCCCCCCCCAAAGGTTCAGTACATTTTGTATTTTGAAATATACTATAATATGAAAATAGAAAGTTAGATTTATCGTTATATGGATGTGTTTCTTTTTCCTGATAATGTCAGTTTCCAAGTAAATTGCCACGGTGTAGTAGTTTAGATATAAGCTGTAAGGATTGAGAAGTATCGTTAATATTTTCCTCTGAGATGATTTATGTTCTCTTTAAATATAGACTACTTTGCTTTATACATGAGGCATGCCACAAACTGGTTTTTATGACTATTACGGTATGCTTTGATATTAACTCAATTTGCTGCCTTGTCATCCATCATAAATGCTAACATTGAACTTTTTGCCATGTTGTCTTAATGAGAGGAATCTCCTAGCCTTTCAGAAAAATGGAGACACAAAGATAGCTTGGTTTTGTAATCAGTGTCTGTCTGACAGAGATGAATAGGGTATAGATTGTCAAGGTACTCTGTAAATTGCACAGCAGTATCAGGTTTCACTCCAAAGACAGCCAGCAGCCATTGAGGAAGTATCTAGAGATGGCCAAATGAAAACTTCCCTTCAATCTATGATTTTTTTGTGTGTTTACTCACTGGCTGTCTTTGTGTAATTTGTAGTGGTATTATAGATAAGTTGACGATGATGTACTCACTATTGTATGAAATTCAATACTTTATCTAGAACATATGGAGTGATGAGATTTGTATTCATTATGAAGGTTTTAGTACGTGACTGGCTCTTTCAAAGATTGGTTTATTTGTCCTAGAGGATGGTTTGGTTTCCATGGCTCATCAGAGTTGTATTCAAGTGTAGGAAAGTAAGATTATTGTAGCATATAGCCTAGATATATCACCAGGCCACTATAGATATTGTTTTGTGTGCATGGATGTTTACCTTAGTGTGCATGGGTGTTTACCTTAGTGTGCATGGATGTTTACCTTTGTGTGCATGGATGTTTACCTTTGTGTGCATGGATGTTTACCTTTGTGTGCATGGATGTTTACCTTTGTGTGCATGGATGTTTACCTTTGTGTGTATGTGTGTTTACCTTAGTGTGCATGGGTGTTTACCTTAGTGTGCATGGGTGTTTACCTTAGTGTGCATGGATGTTTACCTTTGTGTGCATGGATGTTTACCTTAGTGTGTATGGATGTTTACCTTTGTGTGCATGGATGTTTACCTTTGTGTGCATGGATGTTTACCTTTGTGTGCATGGATGTTTACCTTTGTGTGCATGGATGTTTACCTTTGTGTGTATGTGTGTTTACCTTTGTGTGCATGGGTATGGATAGACTTGCTCTATGATATTATTAGACTGTTCACTGTCTCTTGTAACACTGTAACACTAAGCATACAGTTTAGGAGTTGATATTCATCGTCATATATATATTAACGATACACAATTGCTTGTAAAAGTCCAGTAATATGACTTCAGAGGATTTGCTTACTTTAATGTTTGGTTGTTAAACTAGGTACCAGGGATATAGTTATGTAGCATCCAAGAGTCATTAAACTAGGTACCAGGGATATAGTTATGTAGCATTCAAGAGTCATTAAACTAGGTACCAGGGATATAGTTATGTAGCATTCAAGAGTCATTAAACTAGGTACCAGGGATATAGTTATGTAGCATTCAAGAGTCATTAAACTAGGTACCAGGGATATAGTTATGTAGCATCCAAGAGTCATTAAACTATGTACCAGGGATATAGTTATGTAGCATCCAAGAGTCATTAAACTAGGTACCAGGGATATAGTTATGTAGCATCCAAGAGTCATTAAACTATAGGTACCAGGGATATAGTTATGTAGCATCCAAGAGTCATTAAACTATAGGTACCAGGGATATAGTTATGTAGCATCCAAGAGTCATTAAACTATAGGTACCAGGGATATAGTTATGTAGCATCCAAGAGTCATTAAACTATAGGTACCAGGGATATAGTTATGTAGCATCCAAGAGTCATTAAACTAGGTACCAGGGATATAGTTATGTAGCATCCAAGAGTCATTAAACTATAGGTACCAGGGATATAGTTATGTAGCATCCAGAGTCATTAAACTATAGGTACCAGGGATATAGTTATGTAGCATCCAAGAGTCATTAAACTATAGGTACCAGGGATATAGTTATGTAGCATCCAAGAGTCATTAAACTATAGGTACCAGGGATATAGTTATGTAGCATCCAGAGTCATTAAACTATAGGTACCAGGGATATAGTTATGTAGCATCCAAGAGTCATTAAACTATAGGTACCAGGGATATAGTTATGTAGCATCCAAGAGTCATTAAACTAGGCAGGGAACACAGTTACAGCTAAAATGGTGTGGGCTTGGTGTTTCACTCATGGGACATCACATTTTTAACACAAAGATAGACATATAATATAGTTCAACTCCAGAGCTGACTTACAATAACAGCTAGACAACATGCAAACTCAGCAAGATCTATTGCCTAATCACATTGAACATTGATAAGCATTCATTTGCTAATTCTTTCACAATGCAGTAAAAACAGGCTTCCAATGAAAACTTTACACATGAACTTGATGATTATAATAACTTTTTATTTTCTAACTGATAATCAACATTTCAATCAACACTGAGAAGCTGCCTGAGGGTGTGTATTAAATGTCATGTTACATGAGTGAAACACCAAGCCTACATCACTTTAGCTGTAAATGTCATGTTACATGAGTGAAACACCAAGCCTACATCATTTTAGCTGTAAATGTCATGTTACATGTCTTTGAGTGAACACCAAGTCAACATCATTTTAGTTGTAAATGTCATGTTACATGAGTGAAACACCAAGCCTACATCATTTTAACTGTAAATGTCATGTTACATGAGTGAAACACCAAGCCTACATCATTTTAACTGTAAATGTCATGTTACATGAGTGAAACACCAAGCCTACATCATTTTAGCTGTAAATGTCATGTTACATGAGTGAAACACCAAGCCTACATCATTTTAACTGTAAATGTCATGTTACGTACTATATGAGTGAAACACCAAACCTACATCATTTTAGCTGTAAATGTCATGTTATATGAGTGAAAACACCAAGCCTACATCATTTTAGCTGTAAATGTTATGTTACATGAGTGAAACACCAAGCCTACATCATTTTAACTGTAAATGTTATGTTACATGAGTGAAACACCAAGCCTACATCATTTTAGCTGTAAATGTCATGTTACGTACATGAGTGAAACACCAAGCCTACGTCACTTTAGCTGTAAATGTTGTTACATGAGTGAAACACCAAGCCTACATCACTTTAGCTGTAAATGTCATGTTACATGAGTGAAACACCAAGCCTACATCACTTTAGCTGTAAATGTCATGTTACATGAGTGAAACACCAAGCCTACATCATTTTAACTGTAAATGTCATGTTACATGAGTGAAACACCAAGCCTACATCATTTTAGCTGTAAATGTCATGTTACATGAGTGAAACACCAAGCCTACATCATTTTAACTGTAAATGTCATGTTACATGAGTGAAACACCAAGCTTACATCATTTTAGCTGTAAATGTCATGTTACATGAGTGAAACACCAAGCTTACATCATTTTAACTGTGAATGTCATGTTACATGAGTGAAACACCAAGCTTACATCATTTTAACTGTAAATGTTGTTACATGAGTGAAACACCAAGCCTACATCACTTAGCTGTGAATGTCATGTTACATGAGTGAAACACCAAGCCTACATCGTTTTAACTGTAAATGTCATGTTATATGAGTGAAACACCAAGCCTACATCGTTTTAACTGTACATGTCATGTTACATGAGTGAAACACCAAGCCTACATCGTTTTAACTGTAAATGTCATGTTACATGAGTGAAACACCAAGCCTACATCATTTTAGCTGTAAATGTTGTTACATGAGTGAAACACCAAGCCTACATCATTTTAACTGTAAATGTCATGTTATATGAGTGAAACACCAAGCCTACATCGTTTTAACTGTAAATGTTGTTACATGAGTGAAACACCAAGCCTACATCATTTTAGCTGTAAATGTCATGTTACGTACTATATGAGTGAAACACCAAGCCTACATCATTTTAACTGTAAATGTCATGTTACATGAGTGAAACACCAAGCCTACATCATTTTAGCTGTAAATGTTGTTACATGAGTGAAACACCAAGCCTACATCGTTTTAACTGTAAATGTCATGTTATATGAGTGAAACACCAAGCCTACATCGTTTTAACTGTAAATGTCATGTTACATGAGTGAAACACCAAGCTTATATCACTTTAACTGTAAATGTCATGTTACATGAGTGAAACACCAAGCCTACATCGTTTTAACTGTAAATGTCATGTTATATGAGTGAAACACCAAGCCTACATCGTTTTAACTGTACATGTCATGTTACATGAGTGAAACACCAAGCCTACATCGTTTTAACTGTAAATGTTATGTTACATGAGTGAAACACCAAGCCTACATCGTTTTAACTGTAAATGTCATGTTACATGAGTGAAACACCAAGCCTACATCATTTTAGCTGTAAATGTTATGTTACATGAGTGAAACACCAAGCCTACATCGTTTTAACTGTATGTAATAAACCTGGAATTAATGAGATGACCTGCTTTGTATGTGTTTTCTAGATTGAAATAAATTTGTCATCAATGTTATTTCCTACCTTTAGTTCATCGTTATTATTATAAATGAGGGTACTTACTAGTCAGTTAATACATAAAAAGAAAAATGTACATAAAAATAAATGTCGCATTAGATTACCTCACAAAACAATGAAAGTCCATGTGTTACAACAGTCAAATAGTTTTCTGCACATAATATTTTCAGTTGAAGTCATTGACCTGACTAGAATGCACAGATGGAGTTGACAAGGTTTATTCACAGATTGTTTAAAGTGTAAATTGATATTAGATTAAAAATGGTATGTCATATGTTTGCCATTATCAGATTGTAATCACTTAACTACTTTTCAACACCATCAAACAAGTTGATGTGATACACATACACACATACACATATACACACACACATACACACATACACACACACACACACATACACACACACATATCCACACACACACACACACACACACACACACACACACACACACACACACACACACAGCTTGCACCCCACCCACCCACCAACGCCCATACACATTTGAGGGGATTCAGAATGAGCCTTAACAAGTTATTAGTGCTGTAAGTAATGCAGCTGGAATAAAGTGCTTGATGTGAGAATTGATATTATTTCTTTATATCTAACTGTATAAATAATGACCTGTAGGACAAAGGTTGTTATGTGAATGCTTTAATTTTATGAACTTATAGAGGCAACAGGGATAGTCCCGAGGGAGTTGAAGTTACAGCACTGTTGTGTTGTGATATGATAGGTCTGTACCTGGGGTAACAATTATACAGTGCTATAATATGATCATGACATTCATTGTGGAAATTACGTAACTTCAAAATTGTATACCATGATTATTAGCCCCCAACGGGCACTGCCCAGTTCTGTTTGTGCATCTGTGCATGCATTCGTGCCCCCTCATATCTCTGGCATGCACCAACTGATTTCAACCAAACCTGGCACAAAGGTAACATGCTATATGAGACATATGCATGTCACTTTGTTTTGTGACTGAATCAAATCTGGTCGAATGTTGTTACATTTCACAATGGCATCATAACTTTGTAGGTTTGATATGCAGTGACTCCATTCAAATGCCTACTACACCCATATTAACTTTTAAGGTCTTGACCTTTGACCTTGAAAGTCTTCTTCAAGGTCAAATAGCCGAAGTTTGGTTTATCTTCATAGCTTTTTTGAATCAAACATTTCAAGTGATAACATTTTAATCTTGACTTGGGTTTGATGATGTGAGGCATATACAAGTCACTTAATTTCACAACCTTGACCTGTATAGCAAAATGGTGGCCATATTTGTGATAGAAAAGCACATACTGCCTGTTATCTTTTTATTTTTATTTTTTATTTTTTGTGCAGTATTTTTTTTTTCATTTTTAGCACAACTGAACTGAGGTTCAGTAGTGCTATAGGGATCACCCCGGTGTCTGTCAGTCTGTCTGTGTGTCTGCCTGTCTGTCTATCTGTCCATGTGTGTGTGCATATGTGCGTGTGTGCGTGTGTGTAAACAACTTAAAGTCCAAAACCGCTGAACCGATTGCCATGGTATTTGGTGGATCCATTACCTTGGGTGTCTAGTTGGGAAATTGTTCAAATCAAAATGATCTTACCACCGGTTTGTGATTTGGGTCAAAAAATGTGATTTTTGGTCAAAAACTTAAACACCAAAACTACTGGGCAGATTGGGCTGAAATTTGGGTGAAACATTCTTCAGGGTGTTTTTACTAAGAATTGTTCATGATATGATGGTCCCATCAGTGATATGCAAATTAGGGGCTAAAAATGTGTCTTTTTAGTCAAAAAACTATAATTCCAAAACCACAGAGCAGATTGGGCTGAAATTTAATGGGAAAGCATCTAGGGATGTATGGACGAAGATATATTTAGCATACAATGATTCCATGAGTGATATGCAAATTAGGTGTCAAAATGTTCAATTTTGGTCAAAAACTTATATCTCAAAAAGTACTTGGTCACCGAGTCTGAAACTTGGTGAGATGTTTCTGAAAGTGTTATTCTGCAGATTTTCTTCAAAGCATTTTGACAAAATTGGCCCTAGCAACCACGACCATGCCCTTAGCAACAACCAAATGGCAGTATATTTTGGTCAAATAACAACATCATCTGGTAGGCAAGTGAGTAAACATTCAAAAAATGTATGCGAATACCCTAGCAACCATGACCACGCGTCCATAGCATTAGCCAAACGGTGGTGTATTTTGAAACACAAAGATAACAACAGGGATTAATAGACAATTGAATAAACATTCAAAAAATGTATGCTAATGTGCCTAGCAACAAGACCACGCCCATAGCAACAATCAAATTATCACATATATTGTGAAGATAACAATGGGGATTAATAGACAATTGAATAAACATTCCAAAAATGTATGTAAATTTGCCTAACAACAAGACCATGCCCATAGCGACAGCCAAATAATCATGTATATTGCAAAGATAACAGGAATTGACAGATAAATTAATAAACATTCAAAAAATGTATGCACATGTGACTAGCAACAAGACCACACCCATAGCAACAGCTAATGATCACATATATTGCGAAGATAACAAGAGGATTAATAGACAAATGAATAAACATTTTAAAATGTATACAAATATGCCTAGCAACAATTCCCAACCCATAGCAACAGCCAAATGATCACATATATTACAAAGATAATATCAGGAATTCATACACAAGTGAACAAAAACGTACAAAAATGTATGCAAATATATCTAACAACATGACTACACCCATAGCAACGGCCAAATGATAGCGTATATCGCAAAGATAGCAACATGGTTGGATAGGTAACTGGATTCAGCAAATGAACACCTATTGTTAGCAGTGAGTAGCATATGGATAAACATTTTTAAAGACTGTACAGTTATGCGACAACCCCATTGCGGTATTTTTTTCTTCTGTTAACTGCCTATGATCACTTTCATGGACATATGGTGCTATGCTATATTATGTAGTATAAATTATTATATCTCCAAAAGTTTGATACCTATATGGACACCATTCAAATGTCTGTCCTCACATTATCAATGATGAGCTTTGTAATGAGACTGTGACCTTTCACCTTGACAAACATTTTCAATATGAAGAAAGAGAGAGAAAGGGTTTCATTCTAGCTGTACACTTTAAGACGGCCAAATAGTATTGCTAATTATACTGAAACCCAACACTATACTCATTTGCATCCCTGGAAAACCCAACAAAGCATTTCCATGTAAAAATTGCCAAAATGGTAATCATCTGTGATCGTTGAAAGCTGAAATATGAGTTTAATAGATGAGCACAGCCTATAAATATATACTATTCCATATTTAAACATATTGTACTGTGGAGTGATATGGACACATTGTGTTGTGGTATGATATGGACACATTGTGCTGTGGTGTGATATGGACATATTTTGCTGTGGTGCGATATGGACATATTGTACTGTGGAGTGATATGGACACATTGTGTTGTGGTATGATATGGACACATTGTGCTGTGGTATGATATGGACATATTGTACTGTGGTGCGATATGGACATATTGTACTGTGGAGTGATATGGACATATGGTACTGTGGAGTGATATGGACACATTGTGCTGTGGTATGATATGGACATATTGTACTGTGGTGTGATATGAACATATTGTACTGTGGAGTGATATGGACATATTGTACTGTGGAGTGATATGGACACATTGTGCTGTGGTATGATATGGACACATTGTGCTGTGGTGCGATATGGACATATTGTACTGTGGAGTGATATGGACATATTGTACTGTGGTATGATATGGACACATTGTGCTGTGGTGTGATATGGACATATTTTGCTGTGGTGCGATATGGACGTATTTTGCTGTGGTGCGATATGGACATGTGCTTTGGTGTGATATGGGCATATTATGCTGTGGTGTGATATGGACATATTGTGCTGTGGTGCGATATAGACATATTGTGCCATTATGCGATATGCACATATTGTGCTGTGGTGTGACATGGACATATTGTGATGTGTGATATGGACATTGTGATGTGTGATATGGATATTTTGTGCTGTGGTGCAATATGGATATTTTGTGCTGTGGTGTGATATGGACGTATTTTGCTATGGTGTGATTTAGAACATTGTTACGTTATTGCAATAAACTATTTGTTTGAAATCTTTGAGGAGACATAATTGTAAATAGTTTTATAATATGGCTAGTTCCACGTTGCTAATCTAAAGTTTGGATTTACTGTGGATTATCTGGACACTGGTCTGCTCTTTCTCAGCCATAAAATTGCACTCATTTGCGTGCAACAAATTACACACCACTTGTAAGTTTGTATAACCACGACAACTACAGAACATGTCAACATGGCAAACAACTGGTCAATGACCTATTTAGAGAACTAAAAAATAACATGACATTGTCATGTGTTTGTTGAATTGTTGCAAGCATACGATAGCTTTTCATTTCTACAAAGTTCTTCTTTTGTACAGAGTTGTTGACTTCAAAGTTACATGTACTTCTTAAGACATGGCTGAATATTTCATAGTTTTGATTTCGGCTTTTGGTTTCTTGAATACTGACAAATAATAGGACTAAGTTCTCATTAGCACAACTGAACTGATATGGTTGAGTAGTGCTATAGGCATAGCAAAGTGTGTGTGTGTGTGTGTGTGTGTGTGTGTGTGTGTGTGTGTGTGTGTGTGTGTCTGTGTCTGTGTCTGTGTGTGTGTGTCTGTCTGTGTGTGTGTGTGTGTCTGTGTGTGTATGTGTGTGTGTGTGTGTGTGTGTGTGTGTGTGTGTGTGTGTGTGTGTGTGTGTGTGTGTGTATGTGTGTGTGTGTGTGTGAACAACTTAAAGTCAAAAACTGCTGGACCGATTGCCATGATATTTGGTTAGTGTATTACCTTGAGTGTCTTGTTGGGAAATTGTTCGAATCAAAATGATTTTACCACCGGTGTGTGATTTGGGTCAAACTTAAACTTTAAAACTACAGTGCAGATCAATCTGAAATTTGGTGGGAACATTTCTAGGGGAGTTTAAATTAAGAATTGTTCATGACATAATGATCCCATCAGTGATATGCAAATTAGGTATAAAAATGTGTCTTTTTGGTAAAAAAACTTTAGTTCCAAAACTACCCAGCAGATAGGGCAGGAATTTAATGGGGGGATGTATTTGGGGATGTGTACATGAAGCTGTGTTCACAATGTGATGATGCCATCAGTGATATGCAAATTAGATTTCAAGTTTGTCAAAAACTAATAACTTGAAACTACATAATGAATAGGGCTGAAACTTGGTGGGGATGTTTCTGCAGGGTATATTCTGAAGTTTTTGGTTCCAAATAGTTTGACACAATTGGGCCTAGTAACCATGACCATGCCCTTAGGAGCAGTGAAATAATGATGCATATTACAAAGATATCAACCAGGATGGGTAGCTAAATGAATAAATATTTAAAAAATGTATGCAAATATGCCTAGCAACAGGACCACGCTATAGCAACAGTTAAATGATGGTTTATATTGCAAAGATGAAAACTAGAAAGGGTAGTCAAATTAATAAAGATTCCAAAAATTTATGCAAATATGCCCAGCAACAAGACCACACCCATACCAACTGCAGTTGTGCTACAGTGCCATTGGCGGTATTTAAAAAAAAATTCTAATAGAGTACCTAAAGTAATTTGTTGTGAATTTAAAGTAAAGGCTGTATTATAGATAATGTATCTTATCACATAAATATGTGCAAATCTTCACCTGTGTGACGTCAAACAGGGCAAATCAAAAACCCATATCACCCCTGTTCTACCAAACTATTTTTTCTCTCAACTGTTTGAGTGTTCCTGCCAATCCTACGTTACAATCAAGTTATTGTAATTATGTGGTTTCAAAACGCAAATGCACACATATGACATTACGTTATATATATCTTTCGGTGGCATGAGTCTGATAAGTAGAGGTACTTTAATATTTTTATTTAATCAATTTTATTAGCTCCACTGTCAGTGACAGCTGCATGGGGCTTAAGGGTTAGGTTGATTTCTCTGTCATCGCTTGTCGTATGTCTGTCAACTTTTTCTATTTTCATCTTCTTCTCCGAAACCGACAGTGAGAATACTTTGATATTTGGTGTGCATGTTCCGGGTGGGGGGGGGGGGGGGAGGGGGGGGATTGCTGGGGGGGGGGGGGGGCTGCTATTCACATTCATTTGTGCCAAGTTGATCTGTGCCATTTTCAATTTGTTACGATTTTTTTCCAAAATTGATATTTTCATCATCTCCTCAAATACTACTAGTCTTTGCTTTGATATCTGGCATGTCGATGCGCAGAGGGTAGCTTACTCAAATTTGTTAATTTCAAGTCAGCACATGTTCTTTTCTATTTTTGATGATTTTTTTGTGATTTAAAATTTTTTTAAAATATATTAATGAGCATTGTGACCGACGCCATATTGGAAATCAGTCCATGACACTGAAGTAAACTGCCACTTTTCAAAAGACACCATTGATGGCAGACAGGCAATGTAATATGATATAGCCTGAATTCATGCGCCCAAATTACAAGTGTTTGTTCAAAACAGGGTTGCAGACTTCAAATCCAAATGCTACACCCCTTCTATAGCATGGTACATTCCAGTAGGTATTCCGTATGCTCTGACAAAGTTGCCTAACCTGAAAGTGTATGCTGTCACTGTAGGGGATGATTTTTGACATTGTCAATCATCAATAAAAATGATAATAACCATTCTAAAATTACCTCATTTTGAAAGGGAAAGTACTTTGTGGTTCATTTATGGAATTTTGATTTCATACAATCAATATTGATGGCGAAATCACCATGTCAAACTTGTCGATCAGTGGTAATGTGGCTGCCATGTTTTCACTTCAATAAAACTTCAAGCTTCAACTAGTTGAGGTCAAAGTTCTTTCACTAATGATCCTTACCATATATGGAAAAAAAGCAGTCATGAGATTGTAGTCCAGAGGTTTGTTTTTCGTTAAAACTCACGATATGAGGTCATTTCGCTGTTTTAAAAATCATTTTAACACTGAAACATTGTGAATTTTCAAAAACTAACAATAAAAAGTATTTTTAGTATTTTGTGATGTCTTCTACCTATTAATAATGGTTTATTTTAGTCGATGAATCTAGTAGCTCAAAAGCGAGGGATAGTTATTCAGGAGATGGTAGATGGTTTCGCTTGACATACCCGTTGGAAGACACTAGCTAGCGCTCTGTGTCTCTGTCATTGAGATTGAACATTTTTTAGACAAGACCTTTTCAGTTAAGATTAGCGAAATATTTATTTTTGCCAAGATTAGTAAGTCTACAATTCCGATTTGCATGGTGTATTTTGCAATGTCACATTGAGTTATGAGTAGAACACTCAACTAAATTTAGTCCTGCTTGCATACGAAATGAGTGCACCAGCTGCAAGCAGGACTAGACTAAATTAAAATATCAGATGATGTTATGTCTACTACAAGTTGAATGTTGTTGACAATTATGGACGGTGTTTTTGGTTAAATTTCTTAGAAAATTGAAATTCGAATTGCCTCAAAATTATTTTAGATCCCTAGTTTATTTCATTCATCATTAAAATTTTCCAGGGTTAAAGCTGTAAGACACTGGAATTATTTATACCCAAGCTCAAAAATCCTTTTTAGCACAACTGAACTGATACAGTTCAGTAGTGCTACAGGTATGGCAAAGTGTCTGTCTGTCTGTCTGTCTGTCTGTCTGTCTGTCTGTCTGTCTGTCTGTCTGTCTGTCTGTGTGTGTGTGTGTGTGTGTGTGTGTATATGTGTGTGTATGTGTGTAAACAACTTAAAGTCAAAAACTGCTGGACCGATTGATTTGATATTTCTGTTACTTCTGGTGTCTAGTTGGGAAATTGTTCAAATGAAAATGATTGCATCAGAGATGTGGGTTTTAGGTAAAAAAAATGTGATTTTTGGTCAAAAAATTTAAACTCCAAAACTACTACGCAGATTGGCATGAAATTGGGTGGGAACATTCTTAGATTTAAGTAAATTAAGATTTGTTCATGACATGATGATTCCTGTAGTAATATGCAAATTAGGGCCAAAATGTGTTTTTTTGGTCAGAAACCTATAATTCCAAAACTAAAGAGCAGATTGGGCTAAAATTTTACAGGGATGCTTCTGTGGGTGTATAGATGAAGAACTATTAAGCATATAATGATCTCATTAGTAATATGCAAATTAGGTGTAAAAATGTGAATTTTGGTCAAAAATTTATATCTCAAGAAGTACTTGGTCAATGAGACTGAAACTTGGTGAGATGTTTCTAGAAGTGTTAATCTGCAGATTTTCTTCAAAATATTTTGACACAATTGGCCCTAGCAACCATGACCACGCCCATAGCAACAGCCAAACGGTCATGTATTTCAAAGATATCAGGGATTAATAGACAATTGAATAAACATTCAAAAAATGTATGTAAATTTGCCTAGCAACAAGACCATGCCCATAGCAACAGCCAAATGATCACGTATATCGCAAAGATAGCAACATGGTTGGATAGGCAACTGGATAGTCTTTCAGCAAATGAACACCTATTGTTACAGGGTTCGCACGGTCCTGGAAAACCCTGGAAAATCCTGGAATTTCAAACCCTCCCTGGAAAGCCCTGGAAAAATGCGCCCTACCCCTGGAAAACCCTGGAAAATGATCATGATCAATCGATCGATTAATATTGACGATCGTCATGTCTGTGCTCGAGCCACCCATTCTTTCATATGATTCTGAATTCTGATTCGTAAATGTGAAATGGCGAAAATATTTTCAAAGTCTTTCGCATGGTCCTGGTGGTGAATCAAAATTCACGCCGATTGAACCCAGACAGTCAAGCGATCGTTCAACGAGACACTTTGCCCCACAGACTATTATGATTAGTTGAATGGGCGCCGCAGTGTTTGTTTCGATCTTGCGTATATTGCTACTCCAAATCTCCCAGTCGTCATTTCAGGGACATGATATTGTAACAGTCCCGGCCGGGGGTAACAGTAGGTCTGTTAACAAGATTATCGTAACATTGTAGTGAGTATCAAAGCAGCATTAACCTCGATTAGAAATTGTTACAAGTTCAGCGCACGAGTCGACATACTACAAGCTCAGGCATGGCAATTTCTAGGGCTAGGGCCTAGGGAAGTGCAGTTGAATTTCCGGGTTGTGGAAGTACGGTTTTGACTTTTATGTCTTCAATAAATGGGTATTTGTGTTACATGTTCTAAAAGAATAAACAACTGTTTTATGTTGTCGGTACAGTAACATTCGTCAATGGTCAAGTTGAGTTGAGAAATCGCGATGTTCCGCAACTCGTGGCATCCGTACATAAACATCGGGATGCAAGCGATAAATGTATTCAGTTATTCATAGCTCGAAAAAACGTTACGTAAATGACGTTTTTATTCAAAAGTTTGAAGAAAAAATTTTTTTTAGGTGACTTATAAATGAAGTAACATCAAACCATACAATAACGAGGACAAACTTTAGTTTTTGATTTATTTTTCTGGATATGTCTGAATTAGACTGATGAATGCTGCGACTCAATCTTACACGATCAATGCACCAGCTTGACGAAACGACTACTTAGGGGATAGGACAGAGGTTTCTCCGTTAATCTTAGCGTGCAAACGTGGTTTTGAAACCAACATCTTGCATAGTGTTGATTGTCTTTAAAATGTTTTGTGACATATGGAAACTGTTGTTGATTTTTCTCGTCCACATCAGACAATTAGATGTCATTCAAAAAATATACTTTAGTGTCAACACCCCTGGAAAATGGCCAAAATCAATATGAATTCCCCAGGAAAACTGACGAAAAACCCCTGGAAAGTCCTGGAATTTTGTTTTGCTTTAAGTGTATGAATCCTGTGTTAGCATGGACTAGCATATGGATAAACATTTCTAAAAACTGTACAGTTGTGCTACAACGCCATTGGTGGTATCTTTTTTTTTTTGTGCATTATTTTTCAGAGATTTTGCGTAATTTTGATAGAAATAGAATTTTTGTAGAATGGTGACTATAATATAAAAGTACAATATTTTAACAACTTTCTGTGTGAAATGTGTTTTATAGTGAGTCATCATATGAAACCACTGGCACTAACTACTTGGAGCTTTAATAGTAGTAAAGGTTGTATGAGTTTCTTATGTTTAGTTGTAATAGTGCAGAAATAGATGAATTAAAATGATTCAGAAATGTTGTTTGCAGTAAGACAGCTAATTAATAAAAGTAGATTTGTTGGAGTACATTCAAGTATTATATTTAACAAACAATAGGTAAGTAGTTTGTACTCTTAAAAATTGGAATGAATGATAATATCAGTATTGGTGACAATAAAATTAAACCAGTATGCAAATATATTATAAAAGAGAAACTAAATATACCTATGTAGTCGTTACAGTCATAAAAGTTAAGAATAATAATCTTGTTTATATAAGGTGATTAGTAATAGATAACAATCTTATTTCAAATATAAATTTTGGGTATTAATACCTGACTTATTAAAAATTGTAGACAGATACTACTGTCATTATACAGTCAAGGGACTCTAATCAATTCTTGTATTTGTGTCATTCTTGGAGAAGAGATCCTCTAAGAATTGTAATTCGATACAAAAATAATCTAGAACTCAGGAAGAAGACATAGAGAGATTAGGAGATAAATTGAAAGCCAACTTGATGTACTATGATTTGAATTGACTGATTGTATGCTAGTTGTTTACTCTAGGTTTTTAATGGGGAGGACTCAGTATAGTCTGGAGAGTTCTTTTATGTGTCATCATACCAATTAGATAATTAATTGGAGAAATGATGTCTGTTAATACTTGGCATGTATCAGATAGCACCCTCTTTATGTACTTGATATCATAGTCTATTGGATTCAGGATTGTTCTATCAGTGCTACTGACTAATAGAGTCCGACGTAATCATTGGAAACCATGGAAACCTAATTTATTAACCCAGGGAAGACTATCAACAGTTATCAACTGTTAGTTTGTTGTAAATGTCTAAATTGTATGTTTTGACAAGACAGTCATAGAGACATGGTATCTGTATAGGACAAGACAGTTATATAGACATGGTATCTGTATAGGACAAGACAGTTATAGAGACATGGTATCTGTATAGGACAAGACAGTTATAGAGACATGGTATCTGTATAGGACAAGACAGTTATAGAGACATGGTATCTGTATAGGACAAGACAGTTATAGAGACATGGTATCTGTATAGGACAAGACAGTTATATAGACATGGTATCTGTATAGGACAAGACAGTTATATAGACATGGTATCTGTATAGGACAAGACAGTTATAGAGACATGGTATCTGTATAGGACAAGACAGTTATAGAGACATGGTATCTGTATAGGACAAGACAGTTATATAGACATGGTATCTGTATAGGACAAGACAGTTATATAGACATGGTATCTGTATAGGACAAGACAGTCATATAGACATGGTATCTGTATAGGACAAGACAGTTATAGAGACATGGTATCTGTATAGGACAAGACAGTCATAGAGACATGGTATCTGTATAGGACAAGACAGTTATAGAGACATGGTATCTGTATAGGACAAGACAGTTATAGAGACATGGTATCTGTATAGGACAAGACAGTTATAGAGACATGGTATCTGTATAGGACAAGACAGTTATATAGACATGGTATCTGTATAGGACAAGACAGTTATAGAGACATGGTATCTGTATAGGACAAGACAGTCATAGAGACATGGTATCTGTATAGGACAAGACAGTTATATAGACATGGTATCTGTATAGGACAAGACAGTTATATAGACATGGTATCTGTATAGGACAAGACAGTTATAGAGACATGGTATCTGTATAGGACAAGACAGTCATAGAGACATGGTATCTGTATAGGACAAGACAGTTATATAGACATGGTATCTGTATAGGACAAGACAGTCATAGAGACATGGTATCTGTATAGGACAAGACAGTTATATAGACATGGTATCTGTATAGGACAAGACAGTCATAGAGACATGGTATCTGTATAGGACAAGACAGTTATAGAGACAATGATATCTGTATATGACAAGACAGTTATAGAGACATGGTATCTGTATAGGACAAGACAGTTATATAGACATGGTATCTGTATAGGACAAGACAGTTATATAGACATGGTATCTGTATAGGACAAGACAGTTATATAGACATGGTATCTGTATAGGACAAGACAGTCATAGAGACATGGTATCTGTATAGGACAAGACAGTCATAGAGACATGGTATCTGTATAGGACAAGACAGTTATAGAGACAATGATATCTGTATATGACAAGACAGTTATAGAGACATGGTATCTGTATAGACAAGACAGTTATATAGACATGGTATCTGTATAGGACAAGACAGTCATAGAGACATGGTATCTGTATAGGACAAGACAGTTATATAGATATGGTATCTGTATAGGACAAGACAGTTATAGAGACATGGTATCTGTATAGGACAAGACAGTCATAGAGACATGGTATCTGTATAGGACAAGACAGTTATAGAGACAATGATATCTGTATAGGACAAGACAGTTATATAGATATGGTATCTGTATAGGACAAGACAGTTATATAGATATGGTATCTGTATAGGACAAGACAGTTATAGAGACATGGTATCTGTATAGGACAAGACATGTGGCAGTCATGGAGACATGGTATCTGTATAGGACAAGACATGTGGCAGTCATAGAGACATGGTATCTGTATAGGACAAGACAGTCATAGAGACATGGTATCTGTATAGGACAAGACAGTTATATAGACATGGTATCTGTATAGGACAAGACAGTTATATAGACATGGTATCTGTATAGGACAAGACAGTTATATAGACATGGTATCTGTATAGGACAAGACAGTCATAGAGACATGGTATCTGTATAGGACAAGACAGTCATAGAGACATGGTATCTGTATAGGACAAGACAGTCATAGAGACATGGTATCTGTATAGGACAAGACAGTTATAGAGACATGGTATCTGTATAAGACAAGACAGTTATATAGACATGGTATCTGTATAGGACAAGACAGTCATAGAGACATGGTATCTGTATAGGACAAGACAGTTATATAGACATGGTATCTGTATAGGACAAGACAGTCATAGAGACATGGTATCTGTATAGGACAAGACAGTCATAGAGACATGGTATCTGTATAGGACAAGACAGTTATAGAGACAATGATATCTGTATAGGACAAGACAGTTATATAGATATGGTATCTGTATAGGACAAGACAGTTATATAGATATGGTATCTGTGTAGGACAAGACAGTTATAGAGACATGGTATCTGTATAGGACAAGACATGTGGCAGTCATAGAGACATGGTATCTGTATAGGACAAGACATGTGGCAGTCATAGAGACATGGTATCTGTATAGGACAAGACAGTCATAGAGACATGGTATCTGTATAGGACAAGACAGTTATATAGACATGGTATCTGTATAGGACAAGACAGTCATAGAGACATGGTATCTGTATAGGACAAGACAGTCATAGAGACATGGTATCTGTATAGGACAAGACAGTCATAGAGACATGGTATCTGTATAGGACAAGACAGTCATAGAGACATGGTATCTGTATAGGACAAGACAGTTATAGAGACATGGTATCTGTATAGGACAAGACAGTTATAGAGACAATGATATCTGTATAGGACAAGACAGTCATAGAGACATGGTATCTGTATAGGACAAGACAGTCATAGAGACATGGTATCTGTATAGGACAAGACAGTTATATAGACATGGTATCTGTATAGGACAAGACAGTCATAGAGACATGGTATCTGTATAGGACAAGACAGTCATAGAGACATGGTATCTGTATAGGACAAGACAGTCATAGAGACATGGTATCTGTATAGGACAAGACAGTCATATAGACATGGTATCTGTATAGGACAAGACAGTTATAGAGGTATGGTATCTGTATAGGACAAGACAGTCATAGAGACATGGTATCTGTATAGGACAAGACAGTTATAGAGACAATGATATCTGTATAGGACAAGACAGTTATATAGATATGGTATCTGTATAGGACAAGACAGTTATATAGATATGGTATCTGTATAGGACAAGACAGTTATAGAGACATGGTATCTGTATAGGACAAGACAGTCATAGAGACATGGTATCTGTATAGGACAAGACAGTCATAGAGACATGGTATCTGTATAGGACAAGACAGTTATAGAGACATGGTATCTGTGTAGGACAAGACAGTCATAGAGGCATGGTATCTGTATAGGACAAGACAGTCATAGAGACATGGTATCTGTATAGGACAAGACAGTTATAGAGACATGGTATCTGTATAGGACAAGACAGTCATAGAGGCATGGTATCTGTATAGGACAAGACAGTTATAGAGACATGGTATCTGTATAGGACAAGACAGTCATAGAGGCATGGTATCTGTATAGGACAAGACAGTTATAGAGACATGGTATCTGTATAGACAAGACAGTCATAGAGACATGGTATCTGTATAGGACAAGACAGTCATAGAGACATGGTATCTGTATATGACAAGACAGTCATAGAGACATGGTATCTGTATAGGACAAGACAGTTATAGAGACAATGATATCTGTATAGGACAAGACAGTCATAGAGACATGGTATCTGTATAGGACAAGACAGTCATAGAGACATGGTATCTGTATAGGACAAGACAGTCATAGAGATATGGTATCTGTATAGGACAAGACAGTCATAGAGATATGGTATCTGTATAGGACAAGACAGTTATATAGACATGGTATCTGTATAGGACAAGATAGTTATAGAGACATGGTGTCTGTATAGGACAAGACAGTTATATAGACATGGTATCTGTATAGGACAAGACAGTTATAGAGACATGGTATCTGTATAGGACAAGACAGTCATAGAGACATGGTATCTGTATAGGACAAGACAGTTATAGAGACAATGATATCTGTATAGGACAAGACAGTCATATAGCATGGTATCTGTATAGGACAAGACAGTTATATAGACATGGTATCTGTATAGGACAAGACAGTCATAGAGATATGGTATCTGTATAGGACAAGACAGTTATAGAGACATGGTATCTGTATAGGACAAGACAGTTATAGAGACATGGTATCTGTATAGGACAAGACAGTCATAGAGACATGGTATCTGTATAGGACAAGACAGTTATAGAGGTATGGTATCTGTATAGGACAAGACAGTCATAGAGATATGGTATCTGTATAGGACAAGACAGTTATAGAGACATGGTATCTGTATAGACAAGACAGTCATAGAGACATGGTATCTGTATAGGACAAGACAGTCATAGAGACATGGTATCTGTATAGGACAAGACAGTCATAGAGACATGGTATCTGTATAGGACAAGACAGTCATAGAGACATGGTATCTGTATAGGACAAGACAGTCATAGAGACATGGTATCTGTATAGGACAAGACAGTTATAGAGACATGGTATCTGTATAAGACAAGACAGTTATATAGACATGGTATCTGTATAGGACAAGACAGTCATAGAGACATGGTATCTGTATAGGACAAGACAGTTATATAGACATGGTATCTGTATAGGACAAGACAGTCATAGAGACATGGTATCTGTATAGGACAAGACAGTCATAGAGACATGGTATCTGTATAGGACAAGACAGTTATAGAGACAATGATATCTGTATAGGACAAGACAGTTATATAGATATGGTATCTGTATAGGACAAGACAGTTATATAGATATGGTATCTGTGTAGGACAAGACAGTTATAGAGACATGGTATCTGTATAGGACAAGACATGTGGCAGTCATAGAGACATGGTATCTGTATAGGACAAGACATGTGGCAGTCATAGAGACATGGTATCTGTATAGGACAAGACAGTCATAGAGACATGGTATCTGTATAGGACAAGACAGTTATATAGACATGGTATCTGTATAGGACAAGACAGTCATAGAGACATGGTATCTGTATAGGACAAGACAGTCATAGAGACATGGTATCTGTATAGGACAAGACAGTCATAGAGACATGGTATCTGTATAGGACAAGACAGTCATAGAGACATGGTATCTGTATAGGACAAGACAGTTATAGAGACATGGTATCTGTATAGGACAAGACAGTTATAGAGACAATGATATCTGTATAGGACAAGACAGTCATAGAGACATGGTATCTGTATAGGACAAGACAGTCATAGAGACATGGTATCTGTATAGGACAAGACAGTTATATAGACATGGTATCTGTATAGGACAAGACAGTCATAGAGACATGGTATCTGTATAGGACAAGACAGTCATAGAGACATGGTATCTGTATAGGACAAGACAGTCATAGAGACATGGTATCTGTATAGGACAAGACAGTCATATAGACATGGTATCTGTATAGGACAAGACAGTTATAGAGGTATGGTATCTGTATAGGACAAGACAGTCATAGAGACATGGTATCTGTATAGGACAAGACAGTTATAGAGACAATGATATCTGTATAGGACAAGACAGTTATATAGATATGGTATCTGTATAGGACAAGACAGTTATATAGATATGGTATCTGTATAGGACAAGACAGTTATAGAGACATGGTATCTGTATAGGACAAGACAGTCATAGAGACATGGTATCTGTATAGGACAAGACAGTCATAGAGACATGGTATCTGTATAGGACAAGACAGTTATAGAGA
This sequence comes from Glandiceps talaboti, assembly GCF_964340395.1. Classification (NCBI taxonomy): domain Eukaryota; kingdom Metazoa; phylum Hemichordata; class Enteropneusta; family Spengelidae; genus Glandiceps; species Glandiceps talaboti. The sequence goes on along the minus strand of NC_135566.1, from coordinate 22,161,512 downwards.
CATGGTATCTGTGTAGGACAAGACAGTCATAGAGGCATGGTATCTGTATAGGACAAGACAGTCATAGAGACATGGTATCTGTATAGGACAAGACAGTTATAGAGACATGGTATCTGTATAGGACAAGACAGTCATAGAGGCATGGTATCTGTATAGGACAAGACAGTTATAGAGACATGGTATCTGTATAGGACAAGACAGTCATAGAGGCATGGTATCTGTATAGGACAAGACAGTTATAGAGACATGGTATCTGTATAGACAAGACAGTCATAGAGACATGGTATCTGTATAGGACAAGACAGTCATAGAGACATGGTATCTGTATATGACAAGACAGTCATAGAGACATGGTATCTGTATAGGACAAGACAGTTATAGAGACAATGATATCTGTATAGGACAAGACAGTCATAGAGACATGGTATCTGTATAGGACAAGACAGTCATAGAGACATGGTATCTGTATAGGACAAGACAGTCATAGAGATATGGTATCTGTATAGGACAAGACAGTCATAGAGATATGGTATCTGTATAGGACAAGACAGTTATATAGACATGGTATCTGTATAGGACAAGATAGTTATAGAGACATGGTGTCTGTATAGGACAAGACAGTTATATAGACATGGTATCTGTATAGGACAAGACAGTTATAGAGACATGGTATCTGTATAGGACAAGACAGTCATAGAGACATGGTATCTGTATAGGACAAGACAGTTATAGAGACAATGATATCTGTATAGGACAAGACAGTCATATAGCATGGTATCTGTATAGGACAAGACAGTTATATAGACATGGTATCTGTATAGGACAAGACAGTCATAGAGATATGGTATCTGTATAGGACAAGACAGTTATAGAGACATGGTATCTGTATAGGACAAGACAGTTATAGAGACATGGTATCTGTATAGGACAAGACAGTCATAGAGACATGGTATCTGTATAGGACAAGACAGTTATAGAGGTATGGTATCTGTATAGGACAAGACAGTCATAGAGATATGGTATCTGTATAGGACAAGACAGTTATAGAGACATGGTATCTGTATAGACAAGACAGTCATAGAGACATGGTATCTGTATAGGACAAGACAGTCATAGAGACATGGTATCTGTATAGGACAAGACAGTCATAGAGACATGGTATCTGTATAGGACAAGACAGTCATAGAGACATGGTATCTGTATAGGACAAGACAGTCATAGAGACATGGTATCTGTATAGGACAAGACAGTTATAGAGACATGGTATCTGTATAAGACAAGACAGTTATATAGACATGGTATCTGTATAGGACAAGACAGTCATAGAGACATGGTATCTGTATAGGACAAGACAGTTATATAGACATGGTATCTGTATAGGACAAGACAGTCATAGAGACATGGTATCTGTATAGGACAAGACAGTCATAGAGACATGGTATCTGTATAGGACAAGACAGTTATAGAGACAATGATATCTGTATAGGACAAGACAGTTATATAGATATGGTATCTGTATAGGACAAGACAGTTATATAGATATGGTATCTGTGTAGGACAAGACAGTTATAGAGACATGGTATCTGTATAGGACAAGACATGTGGCAGTCATAGAGACATGGTATCTGTATAGGACAAGACATGTGGCAGTCATAGAGACATGGTATCTGTATAGGACAAGACAGTCATAGAGACATGGTATCTGTATAGGACAAGACAGTTATATAGACATGGTATCTGTATAGGACAAGACAGTCATAGAGACATGGTATCTGTATAGGACAAGACAGTCATAGAGACATGGTATCTGTATAGGACAAGACAGTCATAGAGACATGGTATCTGTATAGGACAAGACAGTCATAGAGACATGGTATCTGTATAGGACAAGACAGTTATAGAGACATGGTATCTGTATAGGACAAGACAGTTATAGAGACAATGATATCTGTATAGGACAAGACAGTCATAGAGACATGGTATCTGTATAGGACAAGACAGTCATAGAGACATGGTATCTGTATAGGACAAGACAGTTATATAGACATGGTATCTGTATAGGACAAGACAGTCATAGAGACATGGTATCTGTATAGGACAAGACAGTCATAGAGACATGGTATCTGTATAGGACAAGACAGTCATAGAGACATGGTATCTGTATAGGACAAGACAGTCATATAGACATGGTATCTGTATAGGACAAGACAGTTATAGAGGTATGGTATCTGTATAGGACAAGACAGTCATAGAGACATGGTATCTGTATAGGACAAGACAGTTATAGAGACAATGATATCTGTATAGGACAAGACAGTTATATAGATATGGTATCTGTATAGGACAAGACAGTTATATAGATATGGTATCTGTATAGGACAAGACAGTTATAGACACATGGTATCTGTATAGGACAAGACAGTCATAGAGACATGGTATCTGTATAGGACAAGACAGTCATAGAGACATGGTATCTGTATAGGACAAGACAGTTATAGAGACATGGTATCTGTATAGGACAAGACAGTCATAGAGGCATGGTATCTGTATAGGACAAGACAGTCATAGAGACATGGTATCTGTATAGGACAAGACAGTTATAGAGACATGGTATCTGTATAGGACAAGACAGTCATAGAGGCATGGTATCTGTATAGGACAAGACAGTTATAGAGACATGGTATCTGTATAGGACAAGACAGTCATAGAGGCATGGTATCTGTATAGGACAAGACAGTTATAGAGACATGGTATCTGTATAGACAAGACAGTCATAGAGACATGGTATCTGTATAGGACAAGACAGTCATAGAGACATGGTATCTGTATAGGACAAGACAGTCATAGAGACATGGTATCTGTATAGGACAAGACAGTTATAGAGACAATGATATCTGTATAGGACAAGACAGTCATAGAGACATGGTATCTGTATAGGACAAGACAGTCATAGAGACATGGTATCTGTATAGGACAAGACAGTCATAGAGATATGGTATCTGTATAGGACAAGACAGTCATAGAGATATGGTATCTGTATAGGACAAGACAGTTATATAGACATGGTATCTGTATAGGACAAGATAGTTATAGAGACATGGTGTCTGTATAGGACAAGACAGTTATATAGACATGGTATCTGTATAGGACAAGACAGTTATAGAGACATGGTATCTGTATAGGACAAGACAGTCATAGAGACATGGTATCTGTATAGGACAAGACAGTTATAGAGACATGGTATCTGTATAGGACAAGACAGTCATATAGCATGGTATCTGTATAGGACAAGACAGTTATATAGACATGGTATCTGTATAGGACAAGACAGTCATAGAGATATGGTATCTGTATAGGACAAGACAGTTATAGAGACATGGTATCTGTATAGGACAAGACAGTTATAGAGACATGGTATCTGTATAGGACAAGACAGTCATAGAGACATGGTATCTGTATAGGACAAGACAATTATAGAGGTATGGTATCTGTATAGGACAAGACAGTCATAGAGATATGGTATCTGTATAGGACAAGACAGTTATAGAGACATGGTATCTGTATAGACAAGACAGTCATAGAGACATGGTATCTGTATAGGACAAGACAGTCATAGAGACATGGTATCTGTATAGGACAAGACAGTCATAGAGACATGGTATCTGTATAGGACAAGACAGTTATAGAGACAATGATATCTGTATAGGACAAGACAGTCATAGAGACATGGTATCTGTATAGGACAAGACAGTCATAGAGACATGGTATCTGTATAGGACAAGACAGTCATAGAGACATGGTATCTGTATAGGACAAGACAGTCATAGAGATATGGTATCTGTATAGGACAAGACAGTTATATAGACATGGTATCTGTATAGGACAAGATAGTTATAGAGACATGGTGTCTGTATAGGACAAGACAGTTATATAGACATGGTATCTGTATAGGACAAGACAGTTATAGAGACATGGTATCTGTATAGGACAAGACAGTCATAGAGACATGGTATCTGTATAGGACAAGACAGTTATAGAGACATGGTATCTGTATAGGACAAGACAGTTATAGAGACATGGTATCTGTATAGGACAAGACAGTTATAGAGACATGGTATCTGTATAGGACAAGACAGTCATATAGACATGGTATCTGTATAGGACAAGACAGTTATATAGACATGGTATCTGTATAGGACAAGACAGTCATAGAGATATGGTATCTGTATAGGACAAGACAGTTATAGAGACATGGTATCTGTATAGGACAAGACGGTTATAGAGACATGGTATCTGTATAGGACAAGACAGTCATAGAGACATGGTATCTGTATAGGACAAGACAGTTATAGAGGTATGGTATCTGTATAGGACAAGACAGTCATAGAGATATGGTATCTGTATAGGACAAGACAGTTATATAGACATGGTATCTGTATAGGACAAGATGCTATCTGTATAGATTGTGTCCCACACTTTAACAAGTCTTGTTTTTCTGTATTTAATCTATGCTATAGGTTGATATCATATCATGTCAGGGTATTCATCTTCTGTATACTTTAGATTACCAGGTTAGACATATAAACAGTCATAAAGTTTGCTATCAAGTCATATTTTAATATTTCTTATACTCTACAACTGACTTTTTTTGTGAGTGCTACTAAAAGAAAGTTCAGAGAGTACATTGCAATTACACTATTTATTTCCATACAGAAAATCATTAAAGCAAAACTATATGTAACCATGACAACTGACATTAAGGTTGCATATAGTCATGATTGGTTATAATGCCACATTGTTGTAACCTTTCCAGGTTTGCATAGATTGGTCCAGTGTCTTATTGGTAGACATTCTTAAAGATATAGACAATTGTAAGACTACAGTCTATAGAAACATAGTATTCAGTCAACTTGTCAATGATTCCTTTTTAATGAGTAGTAGTACTATAAATGTTTTGTTGTTTTACCAGTTGTAATGTAAGCAAGGTAACAGTGTTTATGAACTAAAGATTTACAGTAACTATAGTGTATGTTATAGGGTTGTCAGTGGCTGAATGGTTAAACCACTTGTCATTTACAGTAAATATAGTGTATGTTATAGGGTTGTCAGTGGCTGAATGGTTAAACCACTTGTCATTTACAGTAAATATAGTGTATGTTATAGGGTTGTCAGTGGCTGAATGGTTAAACCACTTGTCATTTACAGTAACTATAGTGTATGTTATAGGGTTGTCAGTGGCTGAATGGTTAAACCACTTGTCATTTACAGTAACTATAGTGTATGTTATAGGGTTGTCAGTGGCTGAATGGTTAAACCACTTGTCATTTACAGTAACTATAGTGTATGTTATAGGGTTGTCAGTGGCTGAATGGTTAAACCACTTGTCATTTACAGTAAATATAGTGTATGTTATAGGGTTGTCAGTGGCTGAATGGTTAAACCACTTGTCATTTACAGTAACTATAGTGTATGTTATAGGGTTGTCAGTGACTGAATGGTTAAACCACTTGCCATTTACAGTAAATATAGTGTATGTTATAGGGTTGTCAGTGGCTGAATGGTTAAACCACTTGTCATTTACAGTAAATATAGTGTATGTTATAGGGTTGTCAGTGGCTGAATGGTTAAACCACTTGTCATTTACAGTAAATATAGTGTATGTTATAGGGTTGTCAGTGGCTGAATGGTTAAACCACTTGTCATTTACAGTAAATATAGTGTATGTTATAGGATTGTCAGTGGCTGAATGGTTAAACCACTTGTCATTTACAGTAAATATAGTGTATGTTATAGGGTTGTCAGTGGCTGAATGGTTAAACCACTTGCCATTTACAGTAACTACAGTGTATGTTATAGGGTTGTCAGTGGCTGAATGGTTAAACCACTTGTCATTTACAGTAAATATAGTGTATGTTATAGGGTTGTCAGTGGCTGAATGGTTAAACCACTTGTCATTTACAGTAACTATAGTGTATGTTATAGGGTTGTCAGTGGCTGAATGGTTAAACCACTTGTCATTTACAGTAACTATAGTGTATGTTATAGGGTTGTCAGTGGCTAAATGGTTAAACCACTTGCCATTTACAGTAAATATAGTGTATGTTATAGGGTTGTCAGTGGCTGAATGGTTAAACCACTTGTCATTTACAGTAAATATAGTGTATGTTATAGGGTTGTCAGTGGCTGAATGGTTAAACCACTTGTCATTTACAGTAACTATAGTGTATGTTATAGGGTTGTCAGTGGCTGAATGGTTAAACCACTTGCCATTTACAGTAACTACAGTGTATGTTATAGGGTTGTCAGTGGCTGAATGGTTAAACCACTTGTCATTTACAGTAAATATAGTGTATGTTATAGGGTTGTCAGTGGCTGAATGGTTAAACCACTTGCCATTTACAGTAACTACAGTGTATGTCATAGGGTTGTCAGTGGCTGAATGGTTAAACCACTTGTCATTTACAGTAAATATAGTGTATGTTATAGGGTTGTCAGTGGCTGAATGGTTAAACCACTTGTCATTTACAGTAACTATAGTGTATGTTATAGGGTTGTCAGTGGCTGAATGGTTAAACCACTTGTCATTTACAGTAACTATAGTGTATGTTATAGGGTTGTCAGTAGCTGAATGGTTAAACCACTTGTCGTTTACAGTAAATATAGTGTATGTTATAGGGTTGTCAGTGGCTGAATGGTTAAACCACTTGCCATTTACAGTAAATATAGTGTATGTTATAGGGTTGTCAGTGGCTGAATGGTTAAACCACTTGTCATTTACAGTAACTATAGTGTATGTCATAGGGTTGTCAATGGCTGAATGGTTAAACCACTTGCCATTTACAGTAACTACAGTGTATGTTATAGGGTTGTCAGTGGCTGAATGGTTAAACCACTTGCCATTTACAGTAAATATAGTGTATGTTATAGGGTTGTCAGTGGCTGAATGGTTAAACCACTTGCCATTTACAGTAACTATAGTGTATGTTATAGGGTTGTCAGTGGCTGAATGGTTAAACCACTTGCCATTTACAGTAAATATAGTGTATGTCATAGGGTTGTCAGTGGCTGAATGGTTAAACCACTTGTCATTTACAGTAACTATAGTGTATGTCATAGGATTGTCAGTGGCTGAATGGTTAAACCACTTGCCATTTACAGTAACTACAGTGTATGTTATAGGGTTGTCAGTGGCTGAATGGTTAAACCACTTGTCATTTACAGTAACTATAGTGTATGTCATAGGGTTGTCAATGGCTGAATGGTTAAACCACTTGCCATTTACAGTAAATATAGTGTATGTTATAGGGTTGTCAATGGCTGAATGGTTAAACCACTTGTCATTTACAGTAACTATAGTGTATGTCATAGGGTTGTCAGTGGCTGAATGGTTAAACCACTTGCCATTTACAGTAAATATAGTGTATGTTATAGGGTTGTCAGTGGCTGAATGGTTAAACCATTTGTCTTTTACAGTAACTATAGTGTATGTCATAGGGTTGTCAGTGGCTGAATGGTTAAACCACTTGTCATTTACAGTAAATATAGTGTATGTTATAGGGTTGTCAGTGGCTGAATGGTTAAACCACTTGCCATTTACAGTAACTATAGTGTATGTTATAGGGTTGTCAGTGGCTGAATGGTTAAACCACTTGTCATTTACAGTAAATATAGTGTATGTTATAGGGTTGTCAGTGGCTAAATGGTTAAACCACTTGTCATTTACAGTAACTATAGTGTATGTTATAGGGTTGTCAGTGGCTGAATGGTTAAACCACTTGTCATTTACAGTAACTATAGTGTATGTTATAGGGTTGTCAGTGGCTGAATGGTTAAACCACTTGTCATTTACAGTAAATATAGTGTATGTTATAGGGTTGTCAGTGGCTGAATGGTTAAACCACTTGCCATTTACAGTAAATATAGTGTATGTTATAGGGTTGTCAGTGGCTGAATGGTTAAACCACTTGCCATTTACAGTAAATATAGTGTATGTTATAGGGTTGTCAGTGGCTGAATGGTTAAACCACTTGTCATTTACAGTAAATATAGTGTATGTTATAGGGTTGTCAGTGGCTGAATGGTTAAACCACTTGCCATTTACAGTAACTACAGTGTATGTTATAGGGTTGTCAGTGGCTGAATGGTTAAACCACTTGCCATTTACAGTAAATATAGTGTATGTTATAGGGTTGTCAGTGGCTGAATGGTTAAACCACTTGTCATTTACAGTAAATATAGTGTATGTTATAGGGTTGTCAGTGGCTGAATGGTTAAACCACTTGTCATTTACAGTAAATATAGTGTATGTTATAGGGTTGTCAGTGGCTGAATGGTTAAACCACTTGTCATTTACAGTAAATATATGCCATAGGATTGTCGGTGGCCGAGTGGTTAAACCACTTGCCTCTTACCACTGCCGGGTTCAAACCCATTCAGGGCTGATGTTGGTGGATGAGTGGTTAAACCGCTAGCCATTTACCACTGCTGTCAGGGTTCAAAACCATTCAGTGTTGTTGATGGCTGAGTGGTTAAACCACTTGCCTCTTATGACTGCTGTCAGGGTTCAAACCCATTCAGGGTTTGATTAAATTTACCACGCTGTAAGTAAGAAGAGTGTCGTTCAGTTCGACTCAGCCAAATAATGCAGGTTTTCCCCAGATACTCTGGTTTCCTTCTGCATTAACACCGAACCCATGAGGGATGGCCCTCACTTGACTTCTTGGGAGACAAGTGTTTATATACTTAAAGATTTATTATTATTATTATTATTATTATTATTATTATTATTATTATTATTATTATTATTATTATTATTATTATTATTATTATTATTATTATTATTATTATTATTATTATTATACATCAAATCCTTCAGTTGTTTTGCTATCAAAATAGTGTCATTTAGTCCAAATTTTGAAGTGACAATCTACCTGAATGCTCTCTTTATCTCTATGGATTCTTGTCTCTTGCAAACTACAGCTTCTGTTAATCCTGTTTTATTATCCCAGTGTGTTTCCATGTATTGTAAGACAGTTGCTAACAGTTGCTAACTAATCAGACCGATAGTTTGTGTTCATTTCTGAAAGTGAACAGATTGAAGATAAGATTTAGAACTCCTAAGAGGTGGTTTGATAGAATGTCATTGTGATTGTGTAACAGTGCATTTTAATGTTTTAAACTTGTTACAAATCACAGAACAGTAAATCTACTTGTCTTACCCAACCAAACATTTCTGTCAAAGTATATAATGGCATGATGTAGTTAAATTATAACATATAGAATAGGTTATGCCTTTTAGCAGCCTTGTAATATTGTTTTTGTGTTTTGCCAAATTATTAACTGTTGACTGACTTGGTATCCATCCGCCTGTCCATCCATCCATCCATCCATCCATCCATCCATCCATCTAACCAACCAACCAACCAACCAACCAACCATCCTCTCGCTCGCTCGCTCGCTCACTCACTCACTCACTCACTCACTCACTCACTCACTCACTCACTCACTCACTCACTCAAATAGTATCAGTTTTGACCAATATATATCAATTATTTTAACCAATCAAATTGTATGTTCAGTTCTTACTGTATTCTTTGTGTTCGATATAGTTTATTGCATTGTAATCACACACATATGGCTATACTGTATACATGTGTATAAACTACTATATTATGGGTATACATGTGTATAAACTACTTTATTATGGGTATACATGTGTATAAACTACTTTATTATGGGTATACATGTGTATAAACTACTTTATTATGGGTATACATGTGTATAAACTACTTTATTATGGGTATACATGTGTATAAACTACTTTATTATGGGTATACATGTGTATAAACTACTTTATTATGGGTATACATGTGTATAAACTACTTTATTATGGGTATACATGTGTATAAACTACTTTATTATGGGTATACATGTGTATAAACTACTTTATTATGGGTATACATGTGTATAAACTACTTTATTATGGGTATACATGTGTATAAACTACTTTATTATGGGTATACATGTGTATAAACTACTTTATTATGGGTATACATGTGTATAAACTACTATATTATGGGTATACATGTGTATAAACTACTTTAATGTGTAGACAAAGTCATGCTATGAAGTCTTACAAAAGTGGGTATAACTTAGCATCCACAAATGTTTGAAAGTAATGAACAAAGTGAATAAAAAATCATGTACGCTTTTCATGAACTAAACACTTTATTAGGAAATAATGTAAACTGTACATACAGAAACTTTATAGGAACATACACAAAAGTTTATTAGGAAATAATTGTATATCTATTTGGGCATTTCATTTAGCAGTCTTGCATATAGCCAGTGATTTTGTACACTTTCCAATAGCGTATTACTTCCAAACTAGACAGATTTCAATCTTGTTGCTTTTATCTGTTCCACCATTCCTTTTGTCAGTCAATGTTTCAGTCCACTTAATTGAGTGTATTTACCAAATTAAACCCTAATTGATTGTTTCCATGTCTGCAGTTCTACCTGAATTGCATTCTGTGATTGAATGCTCAATGCACACAACTGCTGACTTCATAGTAGTGAAGGCAGACATAGTGTCTTACTATCTCACTCCAAATAACCCCCAAGGGTATAGTCCAGTAGACACTTAGTCTGCTGGATAGATTGCCTAATTAGTGTAATAAGACCAGCATATTGTACAAAGACATACAGGTTTTTGTATTAAACACATCACTGTGACCATTGTCAGTAACTAAATATGATATTATACCTGTATAGCTATTGAACTTGACAAGTCAGCTAAATATAATGTAACTGTATTTTTATCCACTATAGGTAAATTGAAGCCTATTTAGGGCTATTAGATTGAATCCATGAAAATTGACTTATTAGACTAAATCGGATGAATCTGATCGTCGCCAATAATTTGAAAAATAATATTATTGGAATATTGAGGTTAACGTCGTTATTATGGTGAATGATACGCATTAATGAACGTAGTACTAAACATAAGTAAATTTTACTTAGCAACATTATAACCTACATGTTGAACCATGTATATTCATGACATGTCCTGTTATTTGATTGGTTACCCTATCTTATTGGTTGTTAATAGATTGCCTTCATTTTACAAATATAGACTGAGATAGATAAAGTTGATATGGTATATGATATAGACTGAGATAGATAAAGTTGATATGGTATATGATATAGACTGAGATAGATAAAGTTGATATGGTATATGATATAGACTGAGATAGATAAAGTTGATATGGTATATGATAAAGACTGAGATAGATAAAGTTGATATGGTATATGATATAGACTGAGATAGATAAAGTTGATATGGTATATGATAAAGACTGAGATAGATAAAGTTGATATGGTATATGATATAGACTGAGATAGATAAAGTTGATATGGTATATGATATAGACTGAGATAGATAAAGTTGATATCGTATATGATAAAGACTGAGATAGATAAAGTTGATATGGTATATGATATAGACTGAGATAGATAAAGTTGATATGGTATATGATATAGACTGAGTTAGATAAAGTTGATATGGTATATGATATAGACTGAGATAGATAAAGTTGATATGGTATATGATATAGACTGAGTTAGATAAAGTTGATATGGTATATGATATAGACTGAGATAGATAAAGTTGATATGGTATATGATATAGACTGAGATAGATAAAGTTGATATGGTATATGATATAGACTGAGATAGATAAAGTTGATATGGTATATGATATAGACTGAGATAGATAAAGTTGATATGGTATATGATATAGACTGAGATAGATAAAGATGATATGGTATATGATATAGACTGAGATAAATTTGATATGGTATATGATATAGACTGAGATAGAAACGGTGATATGGTACATGATATAGACTGAGATAGAAACGATGATATGGTATATGATATAGACTGAGATAGAAACGATGATATGGTATATGATATAGACTGAGATAGATAAAGTTGATATGGTATATGATATAGACTGAGATAGATAAAGTTGATATGGTATATGATATAGACTGAGATAGATAAAGTTGATATGGTACATGATATAGACTGAGATAGAAACGATGATATGGTATATGATATAGACTGAGATTGATAGATGAAGATTGTTGTTGTTTCTGTTAGCACTAACTGAACTGATAAGGTTCATTAGTGCTATATGAATTTGCAGTGTCTGTCTGTCTATCTGTCTCTGTCTGTCTGTGTTGGTAAACAACTTAAAGTAAAAAACCACTGGGCCGATTGCCATGATATGTAGTGGGTGTATTACCTTGGGTGTCTAGTTGGGAAATTGTTCAAATCAAAATGATCTTACCGGTACCACTGATGTGTGATTTGGGTCAAAAAAATTTAAACTCAAAAACTGCTGAGTCTGAAATTTGGTGAACATTCTTTATAATAGGGGTGTTTATATCATGTTTATATAAAGAATTGTTTGAGACTAAAATGTGTCTTTTTGGTCAAAAATTTATAATTCCAAAACTGCTTTAAGAGATTGGGCTGAAATTTAATGGAGATGAATCTATACATGTGAAGATGCAGCTGTATATTGAAGATGTGATGATTCCATCAATGGTATGCAAATTAGGGTTAAATATAATTTTGGTCAAAAACTTATATCTTGAAACAGCATGGTGAATGGGGTTCAAACTTGGCAGGGATGTTTCTGGAGGTGTTATTCTGCAGTTATTGTTGAAAACATTTTGACACAATTGGCCCTAGCAACCATGACCACACCCTTAGCAACAGTGAAATGATGATGTAGATCAGTCAGAATACATGTGAGTGTACAAACCACAGATCAGTCAGTTAACTTGTATATATTTCATGCTAACATGTCAATCACTTGTAACTATGTTTTATTCATCAGCAGCCATAATAGTAGCATTTTAATAGTCAATTTAAATCTTGGCATGCATGAGTAGTAGTTTACTTTGTAAGAAAAGGAAAATAGGAATAAAATGCACACAACAATGATTGACTGATGAAAAGAAACCATATGAAAATGTCTATTGCTGAGTATCAATGTTTTTTTTTTCATGGTAAACACAATAGTCAGTGCAATGATGTCTCTAGAGCTTGTTCTATTAAATTAAAATATAAAAACAACTGCTGCAGTCATTTCTAACTAGTTTCCCACCATACTATTAAGATTTCTAACTAGTTACCCACCATACTATTAAGATTTCTAACTAGTTTCCCACCATACTATTAAGATTTCCAACTAGTTTCCCACCGTACTATTAAGATTTCTAACTAGTTTCCCACCATACTATTAAGATTTCTAACTAGTTTCCCACTGTAGTATTAAGATTTCCAACTAGTTTCCCATCATAATATTAAGATTTCCAACTAGTTTCCCACCATACTATTAAGATTTCTAACTAGTTTCCCACTGTACTATAAACATTTCTAACTAGTTTCCCACTGTACTATTAAGATTTCCAACTAGTTTCCCACCATACTATTAAGATTTCTAACTAGTTTCCCATCATAATATTAAGATTTCCAACTAGTTTCCCACTGTAGTATTAAGATTTCTAACTAGTTTCCCACCATACTATTAAGATTTCTAACTAGTTTCCCATCATAATATTAAGATTTCCAACTAGTTTCCCACCATAATATTAAGATTTCTAACTAGTTTCCCATCATAATATTAAGATTTCTAACTAGTTTCCCATCATAATATTAAGATTTCTAACTAGTTTCCCATCATAATATTAAGATTTCCAACTAGTTTCCCACCATACTATTAAGATTTCTAACTAGTTTCCCACCATACTATTAAGATTTCCAACTAGTTTCCCATCGTACTATTAAGATTTCTAACTAGTTTCCCACCATACTATTAAGATTTCTAACTAGTTTCCCACCGTACTATTAAGATTTTTAACTAGTTTCCCACCATACTATTAAGATTTCTAACTAGTTTCCCACTGTACTATAAACATTTCTAACTAGTTTCCCACTATACTATTAAGATTTCTAACTAGTTACCCACTGTACTATTAAGATTTCTAACTAGTTTCCCACCATAATATTAAGATTTCTAACTAGTTTCCCACTGTACTATTAAGATTTCTAACTAGTTTCCCACCATACTATTAAGATTTCTAACTAGTTTCCCACTGTACTATTAAGATTTCTAACTAGTTTCCCACTGTACTATTAAGATTTCTAACTAGTTTCCCACCATACTATTAAGATTTCTAACTAGTTTCCCACTGTAGTATTAAGATTTCTAACTAGTTTCCCACCATAATATTAAGATTTCTAACTAGTTACCCACTGTACTATTAACATTTCTAACTAGTTTCCCACTGTACTATTAAGATTTCTAACTAGTTTCCCACTGTAGTATTAAGATTTCTAACTAGTTTCCCACCATACTATTAAGATTTCTAACTAGTTACCCACTGTACTATTAACATTTCTAACTAGTTTCCCACTGTACTATTAAGATTTCTAACTAGTTTCCCACTGTACTATTAAGATTTCTAACTAGTTTCCCACTGTACTATTAACATTTCTAACTAGTTTCCCACTGTACTATTAAGATTTCCAACTAGTTTCCCACTGTACTATTAAGATTTCTAACTAGTTTCCCACTGTACTATTAAGATTTCTAACTAGTTTCCCACCGTACTATTAAGATTTCTAACTAGTTTCCCACCATACTATTAAGATTTCTAACTAGTTTCCCACTGTACTATTAAGATTTCTAACTAGTTTCCCACCATACTATTAAGATTTCTAACTAGTGTCCCATCGTAATATTAAGATTTCCAACTAGTTTCCCACTGTAGTATTAAGATTTCTAACTAGTTTCCCACCGTACTATTAAGATTTCCAACTAGTTTCCCACCATACTATTAAGATTTCTAACTAGTTTCCCACTGTACTATTAAGATTTCTAACTAGTTTCCCACTGTACTATTAAGATTTCTAACTAGTTTCCCACCGTACTATTAAGATTTCCAACTAGTTTCCCACTGTACTATTAAGATTTCTAACTAGTTTCCCACTGTACTATTAACATTTCTAACTAGTTTCCCACCGTACTATTAAGATTTCTAACTAGTTTCCCAACGTACTATTAAGATTTCTAACTAGTTTCCCAACGTACTATTAAGATTTCCAACTAGTTTCCCACTGTACTATTAAGATTTCTAACTAGTTTCCCACTGTACTATTAACATTTCTAACTAGTTTCCCACTGTACTTTTAAGATTTCTAACTAGTTTCCCACTGTACTATTAAGATTTCTAACTAGTTTCCCACCATACTATTAAGATTTCCAACTAGTTTCCCACCGTACTATTAAGATTTCTAACTAGTTTCCCACTGTACTATTAAGATTTCCAACTAGTTTCCCACCATACTATTAAGATTTCTAACTAGTTTCCCACTGTACTATTAAGATTTCCAACTAGTTTCCCACCGTACTATTAAGATTTCTAACTAGTTTCCCATCGTACTATTAAGATTTCTAACTAGTTTCCCACCGTACTATTAAGATTTCTAACTAGTTTCCCACCATACTATTAAGATTTCTAACTAGTTTCCCACCATACTATTAAGATTTCCAACTAGTTTCCCACCGTACTATTCAGATTTCCAACTGTGGTTGGATAATCATTCTGTACAGTGGTTGGATAATCATGATGTACCGTGCATTAGTCATGTTGTGATGATTTCATACTGTATGCACTGATGAATTCATTGACAATGTTTGTTTGTTTGTTTGTTTGTTTGTAAGTGATGAGGGCAGTAAAGTGACTATGTTAAAAGTGGAGCACAAAGATCCTGATTGTTATCATAATCTTACCATAAGATATATTGAATTTCTTATGTAGTGGTGGGACAATAATTTTCAATCAATGTATTTTGTAGGCATATGCTATGAAATGCTAGATTTGGATATTTATATAGCTGTAATACTTTTACAATGACCCATTTAGAGAGTAGTTCCTGGTTTACTCCACATGAATTTATTGGCACACTACTCCATCGTTTCCTTTATGACATGTCACAGGACAGGTTAATACAAAATACGCCTGAAAGCAATTGAAACATGTGTCGAAGAGTGCCCTCTTGTGTCAGCTTTATGTAGGAAAATTTGTATGAGAGCTGATAGGTTCACCCTTCTGACTAAGTACTGATAATAACTGTTACCTTTCAATGATGTAAAGAGATACTGCAATTATGTAACATAAACTGAATGATTCATATCATGTGGTGTAGAGATTTGCATCTGATGATTGTGTATTGTAGAGAAAAGAAGTTAATGGTGAGAATTAAAATTTTTGAAGTAGTTCTTATCTGATTGTGGTCAAACAGTGAGAAAACAAGTTGTAAGAAAGTACAAGTATATCAGTGTGTTATCTTTGATGCCAATATGGCATAATGTCTGATTTGATCCATCTAAATGTTATACTGCAATACATGTATAATGGGTTTTGGTAATAAATGTGTCACTCTACGTACATTACTGTACACAGCTAGAAATTCAAAGGCAGATTACAGGACATGAAACTGTAACAGGTCCTGTGCAGATCCTGTACCAGGGTATGTGAAACAAGTTCTTACAGGTTCTGTAAATTTCATGTGATTTCATGGCTGTATTTACAGACATGTAACCACAGGGTGCTCAGGCTCATTTAGTTCTAAATAAACAAACAAGTAAACAAACAAACAAACAAAATAAACTGACAAATGAGTAGATACATACATGAGTAAACAACAACAAACCAACGAACAACCAAACACTGAGTGCGATTGATTGACATTTCTGTCTGTGTTCTCACCACCCATTTATATGATTCAGAACATTTCAAAATGTGAAATCGCGAAAACTTTTTCAAAGTGTTTTGCCACGCTGGAGAATCAAAATTCTTGCGAACCCAGGAAAGTCAAACGATCATTCCATGATATACTTTGCCCACACAATGGGTGTATACAGCTCACTGGGTGCGCCTGCCATGTTTGTTTTGATTTTGCATACCATGTACACTGCTACCGTACTCCAGTCATCACATCGGCGGCATAACTTAGCCTAGTATAGTTCCTGATTATACACTTAGCATTATCTTCATACTACATCTAGTCAATCCCATTACTCAAGGTGTTAAATGTGGTTCAACCTCCGTGGTGAGCGAAGTCCAAATGGCACATGGCAGTAGTTATCAATCACAAATTGTAGTGTCACTATTCATATAGTGTTATGGTGTAGTGTTAGTATTCATATAGTGTTATGGTGTAGTGTCAGTATTAATATAGTGTTACAGTGTAGTGTCAGTATTCATATAGTGTTACAATGTAGTGTTAGTATTAATATAGTGTTACAATGTAGTGTTAGTATTCATATAGTGTTACAATGTAGTGTTAGTATTAATATAGTGTTATGGTGTAGTGTCAGTATTCATGTAGTGTTATGGTGTAGTGTTAGTATTCATATAGTGTTATGGTGTAGTGTCAGTATTAATATAGTGTTACAGTGTAGTGTCAGTATTCATATAGTGTTACAATGTAGTGTTAGTATTAATATAGTGTTACAATGTAGTGTTAGTATTCATATAGTGTTACAATGTAGTGTTAGTATTAATATAGTGTTATGGTGTAGTGTCAGTATTCATGTAGTGTTATGGTGTAGTGTCAGTATTCATGTAGTGTTATGGTGTAGTGTTAGTATTCATATAGTGTTATGGTGTAGTGTCAGTATTCATATAGTGTTATGGTGTAGTGTTAGTATTCATATAGTGTTATGGTGTAGTGTCAATATTCATATAGTGTTATGGTGTAGTGTTAGTATTCATATAGTGATAATATGGTGTAGTGTCAGTATTCATATAGTGTTATGGTGTAGTGTTAGTATTCATATAGTGTTATGGTGTAGTGTCAGTATTCATATAGTGTTATGGTGTAGTGTCAGTATTCATATAGTGTTACGGTGTAGTGTTAGTATTAATATAGTGTTATGGTGTAGTGTCAGTATTCATATAGTGTTATGGTGTAGTGTCAGTATTCATATAGTGTTATGGTGTAGTGTCAGTATTCATATAGTGTTATGGTGTAGTGTCAGTATTCATATAGTGTTATGGTGTAGTGTCAAATAGACAGCTTTAGTTTCTCCAAAATTAGTGATATTGGAAAATAAATAGAATACAGTATCTGTATTTGAAACTGTCAGGGACTTACATTAGAAGTTGTCAATTTAGGATGATTATTATTTCAATTAATACACAGAAATAAAACTGATATAAAAAATGATTGAAATAAAAAGTATAGTGTAAAAAGTCCAATACACACCCACTCTATAACTATAGAAGTGTACAGTTGACAAAAACCACTGCCCAAATGTACTCCATTCTATCTGTAAATGACACAATGAAATCATCTTGTGAAGGAAAGAAGTTCAAGTTGACATACATTCAAGTTGACCAAGCTTTATTAGAATCATTCATGCAAACATGTATCTCTCAGTGGAACTCAACAAACTGCTCATCTACCAGCTGGTCTAGATGTGTCTGTTTTTCTGAAAAGATGATTGTATCCCTTGGAGAATTTCCCCAAGTCAGTATTTCTAGATTTCAGAGGTTTGATTTTTGTTTTCAATCATGAATTGATGTTTCCTATTAAAACCTGATCAATAATATAAAGAAATAGATTGATAGTTAAGAATACAATCAACTTTAAGCTATTGTTTTAACCAAATTGAAATTGCTGTATTTGTGTTCAAGAGGAGTTTAAAGTGGCTGCTACTGTAATTGAAAGCTGTAATATTCATCTCTATGGGGGCCACATGGGAATGGAGGCTAATTCCATGAATGATGAAGTAGTTGAAGATGACAGAGCGCTTTAGTTTGAAATTAGCTAATAGGAAAGAACTCTTGAATGGGAACATTATGGCAAAGTAATCAAACAAAAGTCTACAGCAATGAATGTATGAAATATTGTCTTTTTGACTACCTAATGGCACAACTCAATTTGATAACGACATTCCCTGATTAGATGAGAATAGCCCCTTGTTTGATTGCCGTTTTGGCCTTGATTGATTTCCCTAATCTGGTCGTCAATTTCTTTAAAAGCCTGATCCATTGTTTACTTTATGTCAGGAAGTTTTCTCTAGTGACTTTTCAGCCTGCTCTTATCAGTAATTACAAGGACAAGTGGTCTGTGACAGATTCTTTGATCAGATTTCTTGGGTTCCTCATGACTGTAGATTAAACAAATATGGGAACTAGTCATATGATGTGACAAATCCTATCTGACAACTGACATGTACTACATGAATAATATCCACTTGACTGGTCATCTAACAACTCAACCACTGGTTCTTGTCAGTTTGAGTTCAAATTATATATAGTTGGTCAACAAAGCACATACTGTCAAACTACAATTTTATGTTCATTGCATTGACATTTTTTGTTGGTTTTTTGATCTTTTTCAATCTATATTTTATTGGTAAATTACTAAAATTGGTCATGTTTATTGTATATTTGTTGACAGTTGAGTAGATACATGTATAAACGAAAGTGTGCAACATTAGCTTGTCTTGTTACAACCTCAGTGGGACTCAGTGGTTTAGCCTGTGTTTTGAATAGAGTTAGTACTAGGTAGGGTAATAGTACAGATTCCTGTGTTTTGAATAGAGTTATGGAAAGTAGATACAGACACTGTGTAAGTAACACATAGGGAAAGTAGATACAGGCAGTGTGTAAGTAACACATAGGGAAAGTAGATACAGGCAGTGTGTAAGTAACACATAGGGAAAGTAGATACAGGCAGTGTGTAAGTAACACATAGGGAAAGTAGATACAGGCAGTGTGTAAGTAACACATAGGGAAAGTAGATACAGGCAGTGTGTAAGTAACACATAGGGAAAGTAGTTTGTTATTTGTAAAATAACAATTCATAGATTGATGTAATATTAAATAAATACAAAAAATAATCATAGATTGATAGTTATATAATGTGTACTAAACACTGCAAATAAAAAAATAGATAATTTTAGTAGTGAGATATAAAAACAGAAAATAAAGTCTATATAAGTAATAAAATAATTGTTACTATCAATGGCTTTCTCACTATTTGCAATAAGATGTATGCCACAAAAGGTATGTGGGAATGGTAAAGTCTAAAGTGTAACACACAGTGTAGAAGTAATGAATTACATATGCCTTCATTGCAAACCTTACATTGAAAAAGTCATAGAAGTACATTGATCTGTATCTAACAGATGTGAGATTGGATTTTGAATATTGACTCGCCAAACAATACCTTGGAATAAAAGCAGGTTGGAATGATCCTAGTTTATAAATTACTAACTCACTGCCTGACACACAAATGCTTTGAAATTGATAGAAAATTGCCAATCACAAAAAGCTTTTGAAATGGTGAGAATTTCATTTAAATTTCTATTGAATATAGGAGATATTAATCTTTGGTGACAATAAAAGCTCAATCCTAGCAACGATAAGGTATGTTGTGAGAGAAGCCTGTACCTGTACATGTCACAGGAAGTTTAATGGAAATAATACACAAGAGAACGCTATCTGTGCTTTCATGGGAAAACTCTGATTATTGCAGGCACAATAGTTGCCTTATCAGGTTACATGTAATTTGGAAATGTGGATTTATGAATGATTTCGGTCGGAAATTTACTGGCATCCGTACGGATATCACAAATCAGTATCAGGTAATGATGTATGACTGTGTATGAATGAAAAGAAGCTTTCACCTAGAATATAATAAATGCTGAATTTGGATGTAAGCTTTGATACAATCTAGTCAATCAGACCCAAATTAGAATAGAACTTTAATCAATATTACTTTAATGGCCAGTAACAAGATTTGATAAATTGATTAAAGTTTATCTTTATATACTGTTAATGAGAACCACATGATAATTCTTCA
The DNA here is from genome assembly GCF_964340395.1 of Glandiceps talaboti. Classification (NCBI taxonomy): domain Eukaryota; kingdom Metazoa; phylum Hemichordata; class Enteropneusta; family Spengelidae; genus Glandiceps; species Glandiceps talaboti. The sequence continues at coordinate 22,140,554 of NC_135566.1, read as the reverse complement.
CTTTATGCTATCATCTGTATCATTTAAAAGACTTTGTTGTATGTCTTATACAAGTTATGTCATCAACGTGTAACTGTTGAAATATCATGTGTATTACATCTTTTACTTATAAGCACAAATATGTCCCCATGTTGCTCATAAAAGTTGGTTGTGTGTAAGTGAACCCAATCAATCAGAAAATATATGTAGTAAGTAAAATGTTCCAATATTTGAATACAGATAATTTCATTGTCCATATAGATTAATGAAAAAATGAAGGCATTGTTTAATATGTGGATACAGTAACTGTTGGATATAAAAATCTACAGTCTGGAATGTTTGACTTGTTTTTATACCAAAGTGTGTTTTATCAAGGAGTTGGATACTAAAATAAGTTGAATTAAATGACCATCTTTTGAAGTTGATAAATGAAACTTTTAATACAACCCATGGATTGTTTTGACATAGAAGTATTAAACACTGATGAAAGAAAAACAGTGACCACAATATCTGACACACTAGCTGGTGTACTATTTATTGTATGCATAATGTATTTGTGAATCACCATCTGTAAAAGCCATATTTGAACTAAATATCAACTTATGTTGTGAAATGTAGATACATTGAAATCAACAAGTAACACAGTCCTGGATGTTTCCAATAATAATTTTTTGACAAAAGCCTGAAAATATGTACAAAGTTCAAATAACCCAAAACATATGTATATGCCCTGAAAGGTAGAATGGACATAGATTGGAGGGAATATAAATAATTTATTCTTTCCATTAGGTTCTAACTTTCCAAGGTGGAACATTATTTCTTCTTCTTTCAGTCTCAGTTGATCTTTATTACTACAAACCTTACAAATACCTAAAATAGACATAAATTATATGAAACACACTCAGTGATGATCAGTACTGAAGTGTACAGTTACAACATAATTTTGGTTCATTTGTCTTGTAAGATGGAGATGTTCCCCAAAGTGAAATACATTGTATAAGTAAGATAACTAAATAGCTGAAGGCATGTATGCACCACTTTAGAATAACCAACAGAAGAAAAAGTATTACAGAAATTTAAGTTTTCTTTGACAAGTTCAGTTCTTAACTATCATATCAAGTTCAGATAGAGATGACATGGAATGTTAAGATTGATTGCCAGATGATTTAAACCAGATACTATTATGAGAGAGTGATAAATGACAACTAAGGAGTAATGATGAACAGTGACCAGAGGGAAATCAGTGAATAGTAAAATAATAGATAGCTACAGACCCTGTAATGGTCTTGACATAGAATTTGTAACCAAGTCAAAGATAAATCATGCTACAGAAATGAAGTTATTACTATTAGAGATTGAGATCTATCAAGTATGAATTTAGGGTCACTAACATGAAGGTATTTAAAAACAAATGGATGAAGCTGACTTATCTGTTGTGTAGTGGTTTTTATATCTCATAATCCAAACTGAAATTAATCATTTGTAGCAGCATCTCCAGGGAAAAAGATGCATGCAGTGAGTAAAGAATAATTCCATTTTCTAAGATGGTGAAATGAGGTAAAATTGCAATTACTTTAATTTCAAGTGTTCTGATCAAGGTGTCTGATGGTGTCTGGGCTTCTTTGCAGCAGTACATAGAGTTAATTAGTACAATGAAAATAATGTGCTATGACAATTTAATGAAATTTTGATGTGGTGCTTTCAGATGGACAGGTTATCTGTAGAGAGGACAGCTTATCTGTGATGGACACAATGGATGTACTTTGTTCCTAATGATATACAGTTGGATGCTTTTAGTATAATACAGATTGAATTACATTGTATTGCTCTCATCAACCTGGTTAGCCGGGTATTTAAAGTGGAAGTAGAGTATTAAAATAAAAAGTACATTTTTATGCTTTGCTCTTAGATGGACAGATTATATGTTTATGGTCTGATCAGCTGGCTGGATGTTAACTATAACTTATAAGTACAAAGATGGATTTTGTGTTTTGCAATAAATATTCTTTTTTGGATGGTAAGGTTATCCTTGTATGTATAGTTTCAGCTTTCAGTAGCCAGTACAGATGGATGTCTACTCAAAATTGCAATGATGATAGGTATGGTATGTGACTACTTATTGCAATGATATACCTTTGGTATCTGACTACACATTGCAATGATATACCTGTGGTATGTGACTACACATTGCAATGATGATAGGTATGGTATGTGACTACTTATTGCAATGATATACCTATAGTATCTGACTACACATTGCAATGATATACCTGTGGTATGTGACTACACATTGCAATGATATACCTATGGTATGTGACTACACATTGCAATGATGATAGGTATGGTATGTGACTACTTATTGCAATGATATACCTTTGGTATGTGACTACACATTGCAATGATATACCTATGGTATGTGACTACACATTGCAATGATATACCTATGGTATGTGACTACACATTGCAATGATATACCCGTGGTATGTGACTACACATTGCAATGATATACCTATAGTATGTGACTACACATTGCAATGATATACCTGTGGTATGTGACGACACATTGCAATGATATACCTATAGTATGTGACTACACATTGCAATGATATACCTTTGGTACTTGACTACACATTGCAATGATAAACCTTTGGTATGTGACTACACATTGCAATGATATACCTATGGTATGTGACTACACATTGCAATGATATACCTGTGGTATGTGACTACACATTGCAATGATATACCTATAGTATGTGACTACACATTGCAATGATATACCTTTGGTATGTGACTACACATTGCAATGATATACCTGTGGTATGTGACTACACATTGCAATGATATACCTATAGTATGTGACTACACATTGCAATGATATACCTATGGTATGTGACTACACATTGCAATGATATACCTATGGTATGTGACTACACATTGTTGATATGAATGGAAATAAGTCATATTTTCATTTACTGTAGATATTTGAATGAATGATGACATTTTCCTTGTTTTATTGTTGCACAGGTGTTCCGGGCAGGATTGATGTGTATTTTGATGGAAGTAATATTACTTTTAATGAGTTCTTTGTGACAAGTTCTAAAACCTAAATATTGTCTAGTAAGCACCATCTGAATCACTAAACACTTTTAACGTGTTAATGGTGCCACCACCGTTAACAATAAGAAGCTAGGCATGTTATTAAGACAAGTAATTAACTGATATATAAAGAAATCGCTTGGAGCCATTGTTGTATCCCCCAAGTAAATCATTATTATGTGCTAGGTTTAATAGGATTTAATGATTTCAAGCACAGCTGAATTATCTATAAACTACAGTAGTGATATAGTATATAAGCACATTGTGAAATGTCTGCCTGCTGGTGTGTGTGTATGTATGTATGTATGTATGTATGTATGTATGTATGTATGTATGTATGTA